>NW_019384651.1:28597-70196 GCF_000671375.1 Centruroides sculpturatus | reverse complement strand
CTACCGTGTTTCCCCGAAAATAAGACAGTGTCTTATATTAATTTTTGCTCTGAAAAATGCGCTAGGTCTTATTTTCAGGGAATGTCTTATTTTTTCCAGGAAGAAGAATTCACATTTATTATTGAACAAAAAAATTCCCAAGTCGAACTTAGACGAGAGTGACGTATATCCGGTGTTAAAAAGTTAAAAAATTTTTTTTTGAAATCTTAAGTGTTTTAAAGATGCAAATTATATCTGTTTGTTAAATACTAATATTTTTAGATGTAATTTGTGTAATTACATCTAAAAGTATAATTACCTTTAAACTGTACAAGGAATAGTTATATTTTATTATTTTAATTTCATCAATAGTATATATTTTAGATATCTGTGAAATAAGTAGCAGTATTAAATATTATTGTTTGTTTGAAATTTTTATTGATAGAGTTTGAATTTAATGACTTTATATTGTTGCAGTATCAAACTGTTATTTTACATTTAATCTTTTTTAATTAAAAAAATGAACATTATATTTAGATAATTTTTATTAGTTATAATAGAAAATTTTTCTTAAAAACTGAATATAAATTGTTAAATCAGATTTTCAAAAATATTAAAAGTTATCTCTTTGGCATAAGATTTAATTATATAAAAAAAGTTTAAAAATTTGTATTTTATTTTTCTATTAATAGATTTATTTTGGTATAAAGATTCAAGTTTATCATCATCAGAAGTTTACTTATACCAATAATAGACAGACACACACACACTAAAATACATTGATCTGTCCAAGGTTCACTTTCTATCCATTTTTACTTGTTTGAAGTAAAGTTGTGTCTTAGGACTGAGTAAGGGATATGGTGCATCAATTTTGAGTTTTACTGTATTGCTTAGTAATCATATCAGTTCATATAGTCTTTGTAAGTAATGAGAATTTAAATTCCTTTTTAATCTTTAAAATGCCTTTAAGATTACATTATTATGCAACATTAAAATGAATAGTTATTGTATATGTGGAAAGCTTTGAAATAGAGCTGCCAAGCATTGTCCATTTCATGGCATTTATAAACTAGATAGAATTGATTATTTAAAAAGTTTACACTTTATAAAAACCAATTTAAAATGCAATTTCAAAGTCGTGGTGCATCTTAGAATTGAGAAAATAAGGTTTATCTATATGATAAAGCTATTATACTTGGTTTCACTGAATGACTGACTCACTCTTTCATTCACTGATATGAAATCGTTGAATAGAAGCAGTCTTCTTATAAGAAAACAGAAGTGTATTTGAAAGGGAATGTTGAGTATATCATCAGAAAATCTGAAATCTTAAAAAAGACAGATATTTTTGAACTTTTCTATTCATGAAATTTTCAGTAATGAAATTGTATAGTAATGAATACAGTAATGAAATTGAATGTTTAATTACATTACTGTATTTGATTGATAAATTTTTAAAAACNTCATTTTTTATCCTAAACTTTTAAAGGACATGTTGATAAGATTATTAAATCTCTAACTATTCATTGTGGAATTCTTTGGCATTTTTGCAAAACTTTCCTCAAAAACAGTCTTACGATCCATTTATTTTGCCAATATTCAGTCACTATTCAATTATTGTCTGTCAATATGGGCTATGGCTGTCTCTTCCTATTTACAAAAAGTATTTCTTATTTTAAATAAGCTCTCTAATCTTACTTTTATCCCTAATGCTAAAGTTGCTAGGTCCAGATTTGGAATTCCCAGTTTTACCAAATGTATCAAATACTTTGACCATTTACTTTTATACAAAATTCTTGTATGGTTCCATTTGTTCTGATTGGCTGTGCCTAAGAGTTCTGTCATGAGTTACCCATAGCCAAACTTTTTTTTTCCCCATCTTTTAGGCTTTCTGTTTCCTTCAGATCATTTTTCTGTTGGTCTGTTCAAAATATGGACTATGTGGAACAATATCTACATGAAGATTTTCTACATTTTAAACACATTTGTAATTGGTTACTTTATATATTATAATCTTTTGTTTTTATTTATGTATATTTTTTCATGTATATTGATTTTTATTCTTTATTTGTATTTAATATTTTATTACAGGCATTATTTTTGGGGAGGATATCAATCCTCTTGTAATGTTTCCTTTTGTATATGTGATAAAAAAGGATTATATAGATTA
Organism: Centruroides sculpturatus; assembly: GCF_000671375.1. NCBI lineage: Eukaryota > Metazoa > Arthropoda > Arachnida > Scorpiones > Buthidae > Centruroides > Centruroides sculpturatus. The sequence continues at coordinate 68,047 of NW_019384651.1, read as the reverse complement.
TATAATGTCATTCCAAAGTATATATATACAGTGGAACCTCTAAATTCGTAATATTTGATATTTGTCACATTTTGATGACTTTTCCCCCCCCATATTTGTCAGTATTTTCTGTATTCATCATTATTCCCAACACTGATAGTGATGCTACAATCGCATGCATGTGCTGATCAGCTAGCCGTGTTAGCTTAGTGTTGCCAATTTAGCTAATTTTTTGTTAGATTTAGTGGATTTATGAACAATCTAGCTATGCAAATTACCTAAATTATAATGGGCTAGCTATTTTTATAATGCTATCTAGATATAAAAAATCAAACAATTTTAATGAAAACAATATGATTTGAATATATTTATTAAAATGTCTAGCTATAAATTTGAATATTGAATTGGCAACACTATGTCAGCTAGCTGTAGTTAATCAGTCTGCTTTGTGCAGTCGTCGTGTGTGTTCTTGGTTTCTTGTGTTGATTATTTTCAAAATCTCAAGTTCCAATGGCTCCAACAAAGTGCACTGAAGAAAAACAGAAAAAGAACAGCTGTTAGAACAATAGAGATAAAAAAAAATTATTGCTAAGTCTGAAAATGGACAATGTAGAGAGGTTGCGGAAGTTTTAATTTCTAAAATGTGAACATCGAACGTTGAGTGATGCCATCTTGTAAGCCTAGAAGTTTGATAATGGCATTTGGAATGTCAAATATTATTCCAATGATGTTCCAAATTCTATTATCAAACTTCTATGCTTACAAGATGGCGGCGCTCAATGTTCGATATTCATGTTTTAAAGATGAAAACTTTGGCCGCAACCTCTCTAGTGTTTCCAACTTAGCCAAAGAATTTAATATGCCGAGATCATAATTGATCTCTGATGGAATTACCTAATGTTTTAATTGATGGTATGTCTTCTTCTAAACAATAATAACCTTACTCTTCTTCCCCTTCTACCACTATACTGTATTTAGTAAAATAAAGATAAAGTTTTTCAAACAAAATTTTTATTCTTATATCTTTTTTAGGATGGGAATGGATTAATTGAATATCAGTTATTTATTATGAGAAAAATTGTTTCTATATTTGTCATTTTCCATATTCGTTGATCCTTAAGAACATATAATGACGAATATAGAGGTTCCACTTTATATATTTAAAATAATATTTTGTAAATTAACTAAATGTAATTAATTTATATTCCAGATTAAATAATTTTTAATTTTATTAAACTATCTTTATTAATAGTATTTTCTGTGTATAGCTTAATTCCATATATTTTTTGTTTCCAGAAAAAGAAGATGGTAATTAGAAATAAATAATTTTTGTACAGTAGCTTCTGCTTTTCAAGTAATGTATTTAATATTTTATGTATTATAATTAAAAGAAATTGTGTTAAAAATTGGAATGAAACATAATGCAAAATCAGTATTTATTTTCTTTTATCTTAGTTTTCATTTATAGATGAATATAATGAAAATGTAAATATCATTATCTTTGCTTATAAATAAGATCATCTTTATGAAAAGGTTGTGGATAACTTTGATATGTTATACATAAATACATACGTACATACATACAGACTTCAGAAAAATTTCCAATTAATAAATGCTATGAATTTTTTCAGGTCACTCAAACTAGTTCATTGCCATACATCTGTTTTCACAACTTCAAAATTTCAGTTGTAGATTTGCCTTACTTTTTAAAATCACTTTTGTATATGTTTAAAAAATCTAAATATAAAAATATGACACCAATGAAAACTTTATTAAATAAAGATTTATTTAATTTTTAAAAACAAATTATTAAAATAGTTCTAATTTTATATTGGATATGATATTTAGTTTTTTAATAAAGTTTATGTAAGATCCAATGAAAATTTAACTAATGGTTGATTTTCTTTTCTTGGATTTTCTATATAAATAGACCAAGTGTGATTGTTGATATCAAATACACCTAAAAATATTATAAATTGAGTTTGAGAAGAATTGAAAGTTAAAATAACGTTTTTATATAAACTAAAATATTTAAGAATTATTATCCTGTGAAACTTACCCACTGCTAAAGTTTTAATGATATCTTTTTCTCCATAATTTCCTGAACGAAAAAACTTGTATTCAGGATCTGACTCATCACTTAGTATATTAATCAAATTTTTTATATTTGTTGGATTTGGAAGTTCACAAAATTTAGCTTCTCTTCTCACTGAACTTAAATCAGCTTTTTCTTCTATTTTAATTCTTTGATATCTAACATTTACATGAGGAAAAAATGAAACAATTAACTTTTATATAATAAAAGTAAATAAACTAAATTTTTCTTAAATTTTCAATTGCACAATTAAAATTATACTTATTTTAAATAATTATTTGCAAGTAAAGTGTGATTTTTATATACTATAAAATTGATTNTATTCCAATGATGTTCCAAATTCTATTATCAAACTTCTATGCTTACAAGATGGCGGCGCTCAATGTTCGATATTCATGTTTTAAAGATGAAAACTTTGGCCGCAACCTCTCTAGTGTTTCCAACTTAGCCAAAGAATTTAATATGCCGAGATCATAATTGATCTCTGATGGAATTACCTAATGTTTTAATTGATGGTATGTCTTCTTCTAAACAATAATAACCTTACTCTTCTTCCCCTTCTACCACTATACTGTATTTAGTAAAATAAAGATAAAGTTTTTCAAACAAAATTTTTATTCTTATATCTTTTTTAGGATGGGAATGGATTAATTGAATATCAGTTATTTATTATGAGAAAAATTGTTTCTATATTTGTCATTTTCCATATTCGTTGATCCTTAAGAACATATAATGACGAATATAGAGGTTCCACTTTATATATTTAAAATAATATTTTGTAAATTAACTAAATGTAATTAATTTATATTCCAGATTAAATAATTTTTAATTTTATTAAACTATCTTTATTAATAGTATTTTCTGTGTATAGCTTAATTCCATATATTTTTTGTTTCCAGAAAAAGAAGATGGTAATTAGAAATAAATAATTTTTGTACAGTAGCTTCTGCTTTTCAAGTAATGTATTTAATATTTTATGTATTATAATTAAAAGAAATTGTGTTAAAAATTGGAATGAAACATAATGCAAAATCAGTATTTATTTTCTTTTATCTTAGTTTTCATTTATAGATGAATATAATGAAAATGTAAATATCATTATCTTTGCTTATAAATAAGATCATCTTTATGAAAAGGTTGTGGATAACTTTGATATGTTATACATAAATACATACGTACATACATACAGACTTCAGAAAAATTTCCAATTAATAAATGCTATGAATTTTTTCAGGTCACTCAAACTAGTTCATTGCCATACATCTGTTTTCACAACTTCAAAATTTCAGTTGAGTGGATATTCTATATTATTAAGGCAAGTGTTTAAATTTCAAGTTTCAATTAAAAATTTTTAAATGTAAAAGGGAATCATTGATTTAAAAATTCCAATTTATTTTTTCATTTATAAATTATTGATTTTCTATATTGGACAAATAACTGTTTTACATCATTTTTGTTTGTTGGAATGTCTTTTATCTAAATCTGAATTTACTTTACAATTAATTGTGGCCATAAAAGTGAAAAAACCAAACCATACTATAAGTTACATTTAGCATAGTTTCCAATAGTACATGTAAACAAAAGTTTGTTGAACAAATAATGCTATTATATGTACAGAAAGCATTTATATTAATAAATATTAAGAAAACAAAAAATAAACAGTAAATTTTTATTAGTGCATAATAATTTCTGTCCCAAGAAAGTTTTGATTATTGGCTNTTATTTTGAAAAATGACATAACATTTTAAATTTCTATTACAAGATTTAATTATTTTTTGTTATTGCATTTAATTTTATTTTTATTGCTGTAAGATTAATTGCTATTGATTTATTTAGTTATATCATTATATAATAATTTATATAGTAAAAATTTCCATTATATAAAGTTTAAATAATTTTGGTTGTTATAGATGCATGGTAATTTTCAATGAATTCTTATATAAATTGAAAATGTTGGGAAGAAAAATTCTACCTATTTGTTAAGCAATAACAATAAAACTTCCTGCAATATTTTTAATATTTTCAAAGCTACCAATAATTGTTTAGATATCATGAGAATTTTATTTTTTGAATTTACAGTGTCACTAATAAATGCAAATATTAATTTTGTATGTAAAATTCAATTTGATAGACGTATATATTATTTTTTTTTAAAGTAAAATGTATATATATATTTATTCCATCTTTCCATTTTATTACATATAAAAAAGAAAATCAAAATTTTAATAAAATAAAAATTCTGTGATCATAACAGTGAAATCTATTTCTTTCAGATCAATATTACAAAAGTTTGCTATTCTAATACATTTTTTTACAACTAAAGAATAAAACATTGAAAACAATATATTTAGTATATTTAGAAATTTTACATTTTTATTAGTCAAGTGTATTCCATAGAATTAAATTTAATCTTGTTTTAAAAAAGTTTAAAAATTCCAGGACAATATATTTGATATTACAAAAATGAAGATTAAGAAAATTTGGTTATGTGTAGGCAAAGAAGAGACTATAAAGAAAGGTTGATTGATTTTACTACCATTGATTGTGTTTTAACAGTTGGGATGGATGGAATAACTTTAAAATGTTTTTTGTATTAGTCTTCATTTTTTTAATGTTTTTTGTTTTTCATTTAAGAATATCAACAGGTTCCTATACAGAACTAAACAAATAATGATCCCTAAAGGAGTCAGGTAACTTAACATGCACATTTTGGAAACTATGTTCATGCAATCTCTTTTATACTTGAGACATCTGATCCACTATCTCACCAATAAGGTATGATTTATGACTACTTCATATGCCTGCTCTGAAGTTCTCAGGTGCTTCAAAATTCTGTTAAGTAACTTTCTGAAGTTTTACATTCACATCTTATACTATGGATCTTTCTATTTTGAGAATTGTCAAATTCACAAATTTGGAGGATCCAAAATAAAGACAGTTGGTAATAATAATAATGATCAGAGCTAGGGTAGGACTAATAATTATTTCTACTCTAACTCAGGACTTCTGCCACGTTCTAAATTAAACACACTCAATTTGAATTCTATGAAACATTGTCATGATACTCTATTCAAAAGTTTTTGTTGTGCTCTAAAAAGTAATAATATAACATAAGACTCCAATTATTGAACAGATTTTTTTCATATTTATGTATAATTTTTTTTAAATTTATATTTAATTATTGAAAGAAACAATGAGAGAGAATGAGTTACTTATATAATTGAGTTATTACACAGTGCAATTATATAAGTAACCTATTTTTTAAAATTGAAAATATTTAAATTTTTTGTTAATGAATTAAAAATTTATCACAATGAAAATAAGAATTAGTTTGAGATCAAACCTTTGATAGAAAATGGGACATGTAATGAGGTTTATGAAAAGAGATCTGGAGTAATCCTTACCCATCTGAGGATTGGACATACTTGGCCGACTCGTCAATATTTTTTGAAAGGTGATGACCAGCCAGTATGCCACTATTGCAACTATACTCTAAGTGTAAAACACATATACTGTGCATTTGTTCTGCTTTTGAGAAGAGTCATAGATAGCATTTTGGATATGCAAGTCTGACAGATTTTGGGCTAGAGGCTAGAACTTGATAAGCTACTGGACTTTCTGAAAAGTCACTAATATGTATAAACAGATTTGATTGTTTATTTATTTTTTACTTTTATATATCCAGTTGTTTTGTTTATTTGTACTGTTTCATATGCTTGTTATTGTTTTTTGTTACTAATATTTTATATTATATATATATTTAATTTTGCAATTTCACCATTTGACATGGTGCAGCTTGGCCTATATGGCTCTTGTGCCAAAAAACTCCAACCAACCAACAAAAATTAAATTAAATTTCCATTTAACTAAAAAATATATGAAAATAAAAATATTGAATGGATCTGTTTTTTATGTGAAGTAAATATTTTTACAGTTTTTCTTCTTGGATAGATATGTGATTCATATGATAGTGATATTTATTAAATGAAGAGGTCTATTATCTCATATCTTTATTAATATAGAGTAAATTACATTAAAATTGTATCTAATTCTTCTATTTGTATAGTTGTTATGTGAGAATTGAAAATCTGTGTACTTATGTTGATTATTATTTTAAAATGAATTATATTTCATTTTATTTTATTTACTTATTTATAATGTATATACATAAATTATATGTATACATGTTATTTTTGTTTGTCTATTTATCAAATGTATTTTTGTAAAGTTTTGTTTACATCAAAAATTTGAATGTTAATTATTTTATAATAATTATAAGATTTATAAAATATAATATTTTTGTTTACCTATTACAGTGTAAATTCCAACTGCTTTCAGGGATTTTATAAATACTAGTTTCAGATTCTTGTTTTGTGTAGGAAGGAGCTATCTCAATATTATACATTGAAATATCTTTGGAATTATTAATATACACCAGATTTATCCTGTAAAAATGAATCTAAATATAATACAAGATAAAGCAAATATGATAGTTATATTTAGGTCTTGTAATGTAATAAATACCCAAATCCTTCGCCACATCCTATTCCACATCCTTTTAATAAACTAATTGCTTCTTCTAGATTTTCAGCTCCAAGAAGAGCTCTACAATAAAAGTGGCATGCTATAAAAAAAATTTTATACATTTTTAGAGAATGAACTTTAAGTATAATATTATAGTAATTAGAATGATTTCATATATCAGTTCAAAAAATGAAATGTTGATAGATGAAATTAAACTCAATAAATGAAGTAGTAATACTAAAGACATTAATTTAGTGTTCTAAAGGTATGATGATTATAGGAAGAAAAGCTAATTTGAAATGTTTGCAAATTCTATTCGTAAAGTAGAATTCAATTTCTTTGAAAGGAGAATATCTGCAAAGTAATGATAACTAGTTCATTTTTCATTGAGTTTTTACAAAATGTAGCCTCTTGTTATATTATGCATGCAGGGAGATAAACAAAATACATCAGATAGTGCAAGAAAGTAATGTATTTATCTATTATTGGCTAATATTTTTTACATTCAGAAGACAAAAAGATAATTTAATATATCTAAATTAACAATATAACAAGGAGCTAATGTATTTACAATGATGATAATATCCTTGTTTATTAGCAACAAGAACAGATTTAGTATATTTATATATACTGTAAGTTAACTGTTTATTCAATTGCTATTAAACAGTATTTATCATATTACAGTATAATGGTATAGTTTATAAAAGCTTGAATTTTAGCTGTCATAATACTTATAGAGAGATTATCTAACTTTTTTCATTAAAATTTTCCTTTTCTTAAATAAACTTTGAAATATATTTTTTTAGGGTAAATAAGATTTGATTAATAATTCATTGAATCTCATTTAAAATATCACATGTGACAGACGAATACTTACAAATTCTCCCACTTATAGTAGGCTTAGGCCAAAGTATATTGACACTATGAATTAGTCCATGTTTATTATATCCCATACAATAACCTGGAAGATCTCCAGCATAACAGTATGCTGTAAATTTTTCTTCTGTTTTATTCCATCTCTTTCCAACTTGACTATCAATTATATGTGCATTTACAATATATGTATAATTTTCAGTTTCTGGGAGTGCATCTTCATTATGTCCTAAATAAAACTAAAAAAGACATAGAAAATATAGTTTATGTTAGAGGAAAAAATTATAAATAAAAATAACAGAAATATAAAAAAGTTATATTACATTATTTTTAATGTTCATAAGAATGGAACTACACCCTGTCTTTCCAGATTTAATGATATCTTGTTCATTGTGTGTTATTATTCCATCAATATGAATTAAAAATAACTAAAAAAAAACAAACAAAATTTAATTTTTATTTATATTATTATTTTTTAGCACATTGAAAATTATAATACCTTATAAAATGGAACATCTGCTCCATCTGATAAGCCTCTCAGTTCTTCTATATATTGAGGGAAAACATTTTGTGTACATAATAATGTTTCTTCATATTCCTGCATAGATTAACTTGTTTGTATAAAATTATATATATATATATATATAAACTCGCAGATTAGATAGATAGATATTTACCTGTTTTCCTATTTTGCTTTCATAAATGGGTAATAAAGTATCATTTAGATATGAAAATGTTTTAAGAAAATCTTGTATAATATTTCTAAAATTCCAACCCTAAAATGTTTAAATATTTTAATTAATATATAATTACAAACTTTGATTTTATATTTAAAGTGTATATAGAATACATTAACACACACAATATGTCACAATTTACAAATATAAATATTTACTTATAACTTAGAAAGTAATTTATATCAAAGAAACATTTTATTTAAAATAATATATTCAAAATTTCTTAATAATGTCATATATATATATTTTACAACTTTTTGAAATCTTATGTGGAGAAAGTATAAAAGATGGTTCTGATACCTTGACTCAGCTTTAATAACTATTTGATTTATTAATTATAATATCAAATTCTATTTAAATTTGACATAATAATTAATTAAAATATTTTATAATAATAATTTATTTATATACATAGTGAAAACTCAATTATCCAAACTTGATAGGACTAGGAGTCTTTCAGATAAACAAAATTGTGGATAATCCAGAAATTTGTTTGCTTTTGTGTTCATGCACAATGCTTAACCACTCTGCAGTGATCAACAGATATACCTGTCAAGGGCAATCACATGACACTGGAGAACAACGTTGATTTCCGCAAAAAAAAAAAATTCACATAAAAAGGAATTATGTGACAAAGAAAGATTTTTCTTTACTAGACATAACTGTTTAAAAATTCTTTTCTGAAACGGAAACAAGAAAAACACGTGGGAAAATTCTTAAAAATTTTTCCACGTTTATTCTCCACTACATCGTGATAGCGCCATATCTGACTAACCCTCTCTACAAAGGTTAATGTGCACCAACATTGTGATATGTGATCAATCACTGTGCATTTAAAGTTTAATGAACTACAAATACTGTAATGCAATTATTGTATTTGAAAGTAAATTAATTTACTCAAAATCAAATATAATGACCTAGTTTTGCAGTGCTAAATTGACAGATGACATAGTAATTTCTAGTTACACGGAGAATTTGTTTTCTGTGTATTATACTCTGTGGTATGAATAATGCTATGATACATGTTCTAGGTTTTTTATTTTTTTTTTAAACAAATTTGGATAATCTCGAGTTTTTGATAAGCATGCTTCAGATAATTGAATTTCTACTGTATTTTTAGATTATAAAATTAAATTTTTAACAATGTTTACACATTTTAAAAAATATACACTTAATTTACAATGATATTAGATATTTTGGTCCCCTACTGGGTTATGCTTTTTTACTGTTAAACTCACTGCTATGGTGCACTACTGGAGTTACAGGGTAATGAAATGGATATAAATAAATAAATTTATTGTGTTCAAATGAAAATGGGTAGGATGATGCATTTTTCATAATTTAATAGCATTTCAGGTAGGTAATACTTAGATCCCATTATTCATTGATGATTATCATCATTAATCATACTTATGTTATTAGAAGTTATTCCAGAATATACTGAACATACAATATAGTCAACAACAATAGTTAAAAACAAAATGGAACAAACAACAAACAAAATTCTTGGATAGAACTGATGATTAAGAAATTGGAAGAGTATAATGTTATGTGTAGTGTTGCCAATTAACATTTTTGTTTAAAGTAGATGAATGTAATGTTGTAAATTTCATTCAATGAAAGTAAAATTAAATTAAATTTAAGGCAATTAAATGTAAAAGTAATGAATATGAGACAATGTAATTTTTAAATTTAAATCTTTTATTAGACATGTGGCAATGTTATGTCTGTTTCATCAAAAATGGTATTAGAAGTTGGCTATAGAGTTCTTTCAACTCCATTATTGTAACAGAATTTGAGGACAGCTAAACATCAATTATCTCAATGGTAATTAAACACATTGCTAATCATAACTATCACTATACATGGATATTGCCGGTTATTAGTGTAAGCATGTATTATTTTGTGAGCTAAAAGCCAGAGATGCTATCAAGGGTATCTTGAAATAGGAGAAGAAACATTTTGATTAATGAATTTCTTGTTTTATTAGACATATACTGAAATTTGTTTTACCCTAGTGAAATATATAAAATGTAACAAATGTGAAAATTGCAAATGTATGTTTTGTTTCAATGTACTGGTATTTATCAATACATTGAGACAAAACACCAAAACCATTTACAGCACAAAGAGTTTGTGTAGTAATATGAATTGATAAGTAGTAATTAAAGTACAGTATAGAGCCTAAAATGCAATATATTCACTAGCCATAGATGATGATAACAGCATCAGAATGCTTTATATTACTACACTGTTGAACACCAGTCTTGAAGTAAAAGTCAACATGGTATTGGAAAGAATATGGTCGTTTCTGTAAAAGTCCACTTTTAAACATAGGAAACGTCATCAAGTTACAAAATCTAGGTAAGGAAAATTGATGATAAACAAGAGATTGAATTTTCTAGATTATATTTCTGTGATTCAATTAAATATTGAGTAAGATAGGTCAGAATATTTTGGACAGTTTTTCATATTTAGAAGAAGGACATATCTAAAAGCTATTTTATGCCTGTGGTTTGTTCAGCTTCATTCAGTAAAATGTCCTCTCTTTCTAGAGGACAGGATCATGGGCGGTAGTCCCTTGGATCCCGACGTCCCCATTACTAGCATAGGATGAGAGAACTGACAATGTATAGACAGGATATTATATCATTATACTTTAATAAAAATAATTTGATCAGAAGTTAAAAGTTATCTATAACTTTTAATCAATTAAATAACATAATTTATCAAATTATTTTCTAATATTTTTTCACTAATTATTAATATGGTGATATCTTGAACTATAACTATCTAATTTGAATTGAAATAATGTTTCTTTTTTAAATTAAAAATGATATAAATATATTAATTCTTCATAATGTGATTTTTATATATGACCATTTTAGCATTCGATCTATTACAATAATAAGTATTTCCAATTATTAAATACACAGATAATGAATTTATAAATAGGAATTAAATTTGTAATTCAAATTTTTTTTTTTAAATATATGAGTATCACATACTAAAATTTGTAAAATTAAGTAAAAAGATTTTTCTGTAGCAACAATTCAATATTTATACACAAAAGGGGTGTTTCTAAGTAGCAAATCAGCTAAGTAAATAAACCAAAGATAATTGTTTAATATGAAACAGATTATGCCATTGGTTTATTTACTTAGAAACTTAGAAACATCCAAGATTTAATTCTTACAATCAAAAAAATTAGTTTTATAGAAATGATTTTATTTAACTGCATTACTGATTTTTTTAAAGTAGCAAGTTGAAAGAATCCATTAACTAGAGTAAAACAAAAAAAAAAAAAAACTCTTACATTTTCATTTATCATTACATCTTGTAAATTATTGTTTATATACTTAAAATAGCCATGTTTATAAATTGTTTTTAATGTATTAAATCCAATATATAATAATGATATCGTATGATAAAGATTTATATAAAATCTTTCATTTACAAGAAATAATCGTAATCTATAAACTCAGGAAACGTTTTAGTTAATATGGAATCAACCAGAGGAAGTCAGCTATATCGTGCGAATATTTTTAAATATATAATATGTAATTAAATCTCTTTACATCTAAGTTCCAGTTTCTCTGAAACATTCTTATAAAATATACTATTTCAGATGAAATTATTATTCTGATATAAACAAACATCATATGAGAGCAAACCAGATCTTTCCAATGATATAAATGTATTTTTAACTTACTATTTCATATCCGACCTCGTAATGAGTTCCTCTCACGTATAAAACTGGTAATTTATTCCTTTTCTCGCTCATTTGATTTAACTGCAAAAATTTGCAAAGAATCCAATCACTTCCTCCTAATTCATCAAGAAGTTCCACTGTATCATGTGATTTTTGACCAATAAACACTCATCTGGAAAGTAGATGATTTCTAGTTACAGAACAATCTGTTGATTACACCTACCACGAATACGTTTTGCTTCGTTCAGCATCCATGACTTGTATCTTGCTTTATAGGAAATCGATTTCGATTCTGCTAACGCCGCAGGTTGTCGTAGTTATAAATTACAACATAACACACACACACACACGTATATATTTGCACAGGTATAGAATGCAGTATCCAGATAATTATAGTAGCCTATATCCTGCAAAATATAGGGTTATGCTTGTATTTTTATTGCTATAAGATAATATTATTGAACGTAATATTTATTATACTAAGATCAAAATAAAGTTTGCGCTATTTTACTATTTAAAAGTTAAACCGTTGCCTTTAAAATCATAAAAATAAAAGTAAGTCTTGCAAAAAATTAAATAATAATAATTTAAGAACAGATTAAAACAAAATTTTATTCTGATAAAAGTTAGCATTTCATCAAGTTTTAATACATAATTTAACTCGTAAGTCAGTAAAATATATTAATTTTATTCAGAATAAACGAAAAGTATACAGGAAATAAAGCAGGCTTAATATATTTTTTTATGCTTTATGAATTCATTTTTAATTTTTAAAATATTGTTACTCGATTGCGAAATCAATACAAACAATATGTATCCAGAAGGTCGTACGATATTTTTAAGTCGAGTTTGTTTATTTATAAAATATTTAGTGCTAGAATTTTTATTAATTTATAAAGTTAGTTCATATAATTTTTTTTTAAATTTAATATGCTCAATAACATTTAATTATAACCGGGACCAGTTTAAGTCGAAAATTAAATCTAAGAAAAAGTTTTATGTTCCATTAGTTTAAATTGGGGGCGATAGATTGTGACGTCACCTATACTCTCTTGGAAGAAAGGGGTGACATCTCATTTTCGCACACCTATTTTGTAACAAAATGGCAAATGTATTTTATTATATGAATATGTGAATTTTATTATAACTTTTCGAATCACGGAAAGAACTATTTATATTAATTTTTCGAGCATTTTTTACTGAGAAAGCAGCGATCTGTATTGCATATCTGTAGCAACTCTCAAAATATCTCGTATCTGTGACAGTTTTTAAGGTTCCCACAAAATAGCCAATGCCGTTGCTTTCGACGTGACGTCAGAGGCAATTTTTATGGTCAAGTGCACACATGGTGTAGGGCCCAAAAAAAGGAATGTTGCTGATAACTGTTCAATAGCTTGAAGCATTAACAAATTATAAACTCTAATTAAAACTAATTTACCCACGAAGGAAAGAGTCAAAAAAGGTTGTGATACTTGGCGTAGCAGGAACTTATATGGAACTTATGTTCTACATTTGATGATAACCGCAGTGGCGCGTTATAGCTTCATGGAACCTAGGCAGATTTGAATTAGGGGATCTATGTAGTGCTCAGACATTTTTCTTGGAGGAATTTCCCGAATCCACGTTCGTTTTTAAAGTTCTGTGCTGCGCCTGCACAACACCGGCAATCTAGAGCAGTGTTTCTTAACGGGGCTGCGGTCCCCCTGTTAAGAAACACTGCTCTAGATTTGATAAGAAGTTTGCCGGTGGGCCGCCAAGTTATGCAAAATTTCCTTCAGAATATAATAAAAACAAAACTGATGTATAACCGAATATCGTATTGAAAAGTGAAATAAGAAATATAAAGTTTACGTAGTTTTTTTAATTTATTTATTATCGTTTCGTACATACAAATTTGTTAGTACAGAAGAAATAAATGCAAATATGCTACTTACACCGCAGTATTTACTTCTTTTATTCCAAAGTGATTCTAAGAAATTATTAATGCTTGGAATTTTGATACAAATTCGTGCAAAATATACTCTCTTGTTTTCGGCAGCAATGCAAAATTTGCTGCCTTTCGCTAGTACATATTTTCGAATATTTTTTCGTTTTTTCTATCAATTTTTAAATCTCTCGCGTTAATTTTTAACAAAAAATAAAATGAGTTTTTATATTTAAGTTGTGAAGTTTGAATGTTATTTAAATAGATAATGAAATAATAAAGTTATGTTTTACATTTATTATATAAAAAAATAAAGCAATAATAAAAAAATCAATTTATTATAGATAATTTAACAAATATAAATTATTATTAAAAAAATGTCACAAAAAATTATGAAATATTTGGTGGGCCGCGAGTATAAAAAGGTTAACAACCACTGATCTAGAGTCCCCCGATATAGCACCGAATTTAAATTTTGATATTCTTACTACAGTAATGAGTTTTATAAAAGATTGGCTTGGGGCCCTGTTGGGAGCTCCGAGTAATTGCCATTTTTGCCCGTAGAATAACGTGCCACTGACCAACCAATGTCGCTCTCAGTCGGCCCGATATAGTTTTGCTAATTAAATAAAAGCGTTCCTTTGTAGGGCTAGAACCAGTATTCTTAGTTATCTTAATATTTTTACTAGATGGACTTTCTTCTCTGGCACAAGAAGGCCATTTAATTCAAGCACAAGATGGATTTGGCTCACAACGGGGTGGTTGGGTGATGATGGACAGGGCCTGACATATTCAGGACAGTTTGTTTGTTAAGTTATAGCAACGCAACACTTGGGCGATGCCTTCCGGGAGGTCTTTTAAAGGGAAATTGGCCTCTATTTAGGCGTTACAGACGTGGAGAAAACCCGGAAAACTCCACGTGGCCAGACTGTCCGAGCGAGGGGTACAAAAGACCGTTCGGCCACTGGTGAGCCTTCGGGACAGACGAGTCGAAAAATCTTAGAAATTTTTCGACTCGTGTAGATTTGTTTCCGGGTAGAGTTGCCATATGTCCCGATTTTTCGGGATTTGTCCGATTTGGAACATTTCGTCCCGATAGAGAAAATTTTCTCGGAATTTCCCGATTTGTTCATTTTCATCCGAAAATATTGTATTAAAAACAATCAAATAATAATTGTAGGCCTCTGTTGTTACACTTGATACAAATTACCTGCCCTCCATGCATACATTTTTAGTGATTTGTAGCGCACATATATCTAGCTCTGTTGGTCTCATGTGTGATGACATCAAAATTATCAATGGATGGTTTCAACGATGGATCAATGGTTACCTCTAGCCATAGTCTAGTTTTTTTATTTTATTTTTACTTTTTCCATCTGTTTGAACAAAAAAAAGAAAGCAGTAATTGAAGATTCAATAAAATTAATTTAATTAAAAGTATTCATTATTTTCCAGAATAGGTACTGTATTGCCTAATGCTTGATATCCATCAATTTTACCATCTTGCTACTTCATTTACAATGTCCTGATTTCTGGTTTTGAACCTGAAATATGGTAACCTTATTCTGGAGTCTCAGAGCGGTTATCCGTTTTTCTAGATCGGTCAAATCATTACTTCTCACACTGGAAAAGTTCCGAAAGTCCATTATTACTATTTGCAAAATGCTTGTCCCGAAGCTATATTACTAATTGCAAAATATCAGAAAAGTTCAGATTCAAGTCATTTTATCTGAATATTTGTTCTGTGATAGATGTGAATGTAATTTTGTTATTTTTTTAACCGTTTAAAAAACATTGATTTCATTAATTATCAGTTTTTGTACCATTATAAAACGAATAAGAAATTAATTGCTGATAAATAAAAAACCAGAAATAACAAAGATATATTTTGCAAAATAAATTTTTATTATTTATTTTATAAAAAGAAACACGTATTTCGAAGTGAAGAGGTAGCGATATTTACAAGCACACCAGTATTAGAATTAAGTACGATACACATCTATAATGCACACAGGAACAGTCCATACTTCAGACTTCGATATGAAGAAGAAGTACGACGATATGAAAACCTTTGGTTGAATTACAAGCATAAATACCCGAGTACCTCTGCCAGTGGTACACAACAGCAATTATCGTGGCAAAACTGTAAAGATACAAATAAGTTTATATACGTGTATATATTTCACTATAGGATATAAATATTCTGAAGCGATAATTACCTAGAGGATTATACAGAAGATTAATTTTTAACCATGGAAACCCTTTCCGAATCCGTATCCTCCATAACCACCGTATCCTCCGTAGCCACCGTATCCTCCGTAGCCACCATAACCTCCATAACCATAACCGCCATGGACGGGAACAACAGCTTTGTGGACTACAACGCCACCGGATGGGGCACCGTGGTATGGAGAAGCAATGACAGCAGCAGCGGGCAAGCTGTGAGCAGTGCCGGGTTCGTTGGTCTTGACGGCAGCACGGAAACCATGTCCGTCAGCTACGTAATGGACAACACGTTTTCTGCCATCGACGATACCCAAATTGTAAGATCCTACAACGTGACCCCATCCATCGCCGACTTCTTGGCGTCCGTTGGTGGAACCGTGACCATCGGCAATTTGGTAACCGAAAGCGTAGTTTCCGTGATCCTAAACATCAACAGTGGCAATATTAGTATCAATTTTATTACTAAATTCGCCGATTTTGTTGTGATACTTACATCTTGCTTCCTGGAAGAATGGCTCACTCCACCGTGTCCAGCGAAACCTGCATAGGCGCAAGCGAGGAGAGCACAAAGGATGGTTGCCTGTGAGCATATGAAGTTGTTAATATATCCAATAGTAGATATCAATCGGTAGATTGTATTCAACTTACCTTATACATTATTGCTTATTCTGCTTATTGAGCTGCTAGTAAGCGAGAACTGATGCTGAATGCTTTGTAATTGAAGCTTATATAGTGGTGGAGAGATAGAGAAAAGGTGACATTTGACCTCTGTCCGAATGGTACTTGGTGCCACATTCAGACCCGTGAAATATACCGCCAGAGTGACACACGGTCACAGTATTTGAAGGTCGGATCGGGAAAGAACGTTATGGACGTCCTTCACCTAAATTCTTTCACGTAATTACGTTTGTGACAATGATCTTACTTTTCAATTAAAGCTTCTTAACCTTACTATACAAACTCATTCATTAATTTCAATTACTTTCGCTCTCTTTAACCACTCGACTAGTATTTTCAACCTGGTTAACGGATGACATTGTCAAAAACACTTCATTCAATTGTCTTTAATTTAATTAATTTGTTTCTCGATGAGATTTTTCTCGTTCGTATTGGGTTGTAACTAGTTCGGCGAATCGATATACAAGGTAATTTCGAATTGCTCGAAGTAATAAACTGGAGTAAGGAGTAGATACAGAGTAAAGCAAGGACGTTCTGCATGAGGGATCAATAGCACCATAAACAATCTATTCTATGCCTTATCTATTGTCTGCTATAATTGTGTAGAGAATTTCCTTATATTTAAAAGATTAGATATTTGAATTTAGAAGGCTATAAACGATCAAAGTGCATTTAAGTAGAGATGCATCGCACGAGCTACGGCTTCAATTAATTGGTTTCTAATAATTTAACTGATTTTTCGTAGTTAATAATCGTAATTCATCAATGAGGCTGTGTTATATAATGTTTAATTTCTTAAACGAATGTAATCGTTTAAGAAAACAATCTTCATTAAACGAGCCCTACGATACAGCGCTTCATCATTAATTAACTATCTCCAATTTTAAATGATTATTAATGTTTATTAAGCTTATTTTGTCCTTGTTTATTTAAAAAAATTAATGTCACAAAGATAAAAAAAAATAGTAAAGCTTAGTCACTTTATAAAAACCGGTAAGTTTAGTATCATTTTCTGCTTTTCCATATTGTTCCAATGTCTTAATTGAATAATTATCATTTAAAATAAACTCTGTTTTTATATTTTGAATATTGTTCTTGTATAAATGATAAAAATCAGTTAGAGTTGTTTGAACGAGGTCATTTGCCCTGTTAATTGTAAACTTACTTTAATTACAATTTTTTATAAAGGTAATTAAAAAGATATCAAGCTGATTTCTCATATAAGTGAATTCGAAATGCATTTGAATAAGTCTTACATCATATTTGTTTTTTCTTTGTTTTAAAAATTATAAAGTTATTTTATAATAAAAAGCATAATTGCATTTCTAGGATTTTTATTAGAAATGTTTAAAAATAAATTACTTACTCTGCATTTTTTTTTTTATTTTTAAAAACAAGTTTTTATAGGACTTCTATTTTTTGTTTAATTAAAAGCAGAACAGTTTCAAAATTAGAATATAAAATTTTTTTATAAGTTATTAAATGAATATTAAGCAAATAAATACCGTTAAAAATAGCCTGCAAGCTAAAATGTATAGTATTTGAATGATACGATTAATGTATAAAAATGTACTTTATAGATAATAATATATTTGGGTATTTTTTGTATGACATTGAGGTATAAAAATACTTTTTTGGGAGAAATATCAATAGCTATTAATTATTAATTACACACTTCAATTAAGTTGTGCGGAATAATTGCTAGGAAAAGTCAAGTGCAAACAAATCAGTGAAAAGGATATTTGTCACGACAATAACCTACACTGTTTTTATTATAACAACTAGACTAGAATAACAAATAAAACAATTAATAGCTGCAATCAAACAAGAAATAGAGATACAATGAAATTATTATTCTCTTTTGTATTTTTGGATATATTGTAGTTTAAGCAGTATGAAGCGATTCAAAAGTTATATAAAGAAAGAATGAAACAATAAATAGATTAGTTTAAGTAAAATATGATAATTTTTCATAATTTAATGAAATTTATAAATATAAAAACAAATTTCCTTAATTGTAGCGGAAAACGTAGATCCGTTATTTTAATATACAGGTACAAAGTTTCTAAAGTTAGAATTTTTTAAATGGTCTCCAAGATTCATTTATTGCTATTAAAACAAGAGATTAAGATATGGTAACTGGTGTATCTTTGATTTTCTTTATTATTCAGCTAAATCAATGATTATACAAATAAAATAATAATAGAGGATTTGAATTTTTTTTTTACAATAGAACTTTCATTTTAAGCAAAACAACATTTTTATAAAAGTTTAGGCAATCTACACTAGCATATTTATGTGACAAAATTAAATTTATGTAAATAAATAAGATATTCATTAAAAACTGTATATTTTTTATTTTTTATGATTATGAGTATTTTTATTTTGAAACACACAAATTCAACTTTTGCATTAGCAACTTATTTCAAAAACTTTTACAGTAAAATTTTGAATAGCTTAAAATAAATTTAAAAATAAGTGTTATTAATAATAAACTTATAAATAATATAGATAAATTACTTTAATAAGAATATCTTTCATTTATAAATTTATTAAATGTTAATATTTTTACAAAATAAAATTAATAATAATTTTTTAGGAATAATTCGTGTTTTTAGTCTGTTTTTATAAATATCAAGCTATGTTTCTTTTGTAATATCTCAAACTTGTGAATATCTTTATAAAAATGATCAGAGTAAAAATTTATGTAAGCTGGAAACTGACGTGATAAACTGAAATATTGTTAAATATATTTACTTTTACAATTTGTTGTCGTAGAGATATGGATTTTTATGTTAATGTATGCTCTTTATTATTTTTAAACTCTTCCCACTCTGTGGAACTAAGACCTTTTTAACAAGCCCATTATAGGTTTGGCAGGACACATAAGGGAGCGCACAGTGGGACCAAATCCCAAAAAGCTGGCCAAAAGTCGAAAAATAGAGTTTAAGTTCCGGTAATTTCTAGTCGTGGGTTCGGTTGGATAAGAGTCCTTAGGTCGAATTCTAGACTTTAGCGCCCCCTATCCCTTATACCTGCTATTGTAGTTTAGTCGAAAGGGGACCCTCAATCGAGCTAGACGCGTCATGCAGTAAGCAAAGATTTCTACGCTATATTCAAGAGGATGCCAAATCTCTAAAAATCAATCTAATTTAAATTTAAAAAATGGAATTTGCAGCTGCAAGTGAGTAGAATATCATTATGTAACTCAAAATTGATAATAATACTTTATGTGATAACAGAAAACGAATGATTTGTACGAAAATGAACGGAAGATTACAACAGAAAATTTTAAACATGTAGAGAAAAGTTCATAAATTCTGTAGAGTTCTGCGACTGGACCGATCGCGTGTTGTAGATCGAACTATTATTGAATGAAAAAAATTAAAACTAGTTGCAACTAGCTGCAACTGTGTCATTGGTGCGAGTTCTTGCAATGTAAAACATAGTTTTCTGAATTTTGTACATTAATGACGCGGAATGCTTTGCTCTTTTTCTTGAATTTGTCTGGTGTTTTGAATATTGTTTGCATGTAGCATATAGGCTTGAAATCAAACTGTGGCAAGCGCATAGTGATAAAGAAAATAAAGAAATATGATTCTGAAAAACGAATATACAGAAGGGTTTCCGTATAGAGTTGGGTCTAATAGTCAATCAACCAAAGCCTGGTTTCGGTAGCTCGAATGATGAGAATACCGCTCAACAATTTTTCGAAAACTCAAGCATTTCTGCTGCTATTACAGTGGTTGATGAGGACTTGATTAAGCGTTTCCATGTCATATTGCAGACAATTTCGTGTGGCCATGAAGTCGATTTCATAGAATTTCAAGATTGTGCCTTACAGACAGCTCGTTACTTTGTGCAGTTATCTCCGTGGTTCTGCATGCCAACTTAGGCACATAAGATATTGATTCATGGTGCAGAAGTGATAAATTCATCGGTATTGCCGATAGGGCAGATGTCTGAAGACGCTCAAGAGTCTACTAATAAATACATTAAAAAGTTTCGAGAAGATTTTGCAAGAAAAGTTTCCGAGTGAAAACAGTGGAAGATATTATTTTACGCCTATTATTAATATCCGATCCGTTTATTTCGAGTTTGTGCGAATTACCTCGAAAAAACTCAAAGTACTTGTTTCCAGAAGCAGTTTTATTGTTAGTTGCGCCACTTATACCAGCAAGTAAGGAAGCTCCAGCGTTTTCAAAGTTGAATCATCTGATTGTGAATCAAATTATTCTTTGGATGACGATGCATGAACTTTTAATCAACTGATTGTATGCTTTATCGTATTAAACAATATATGGATTTATTTTGTATTTTTTCTATAAAAGTGGTTCGTGTTAAATCCGTCATTTTGTTTTTATTTCAAATTTTGACTTCGGATTCGTAATCAGCGATCCCAAAAACCCTCTAATACTGACTTTCAGCCAAATTGATAACTCTTTTGACTTTTGGCCAGCTTTTTGGGATTTGGGCCCACTTTGGAGCGGCCAGGTAGAGAGGGATTAGGACCGACAAATCCTGACGGACAGACCATTGAAAAATCTCTGGAGTTTTTCGATCATGTGGATTCGATTCCGGGTCCCCAGAGTGGTAGGTCTCCAGCTTCACCACTTGTCCTCTTGGTCGTCTTATGTTTTGTTTAATCCACTCTATTTAAGTTCACAATATTTATTTAATCAAAGTTTTTTATTATCTGATAAAATGTATTAAAAAAATACAGTGGTGTCTCGTATTTCGAATTCAATTCCTTCCAAGAGGTTGTTCGAACTCCGAATCAATTGTTTCCATTAGAAATAACAGAGTGAATTAATCCATTTCCAGATCCTAAATAATACCCATTTCGAAAAACAACAGCAAATACACATAATTTAAGATAAAAATAACACAATTAAAACACAAAAGCAATAAATAAAACACGTAAATAGCATTAACTAACATAGTCGCACATCGTCAACTGCGGCATCTTAAATATGCCGCCAGATCACATTTATCTCTTTTGTGCTTCGTGATAACTTTATTTTTCATCTCATTCGTCGATATTACAACCTTCCTCTTCGAGTTCGTTGCTTCCACACACTTCTCGGATGCCATGGATAACAAGTAAAGGTTACGTTGGGTTGAACAGAAAGTGTTCCCCCCGAGGTGTCGTTAGTTAACATGGATATGCGATTTAATTATAACATTTGTGAAATTTAACACATTATTACTAATGTGAGATTATATTCTTGTTTAGAAGCTAATTTTAAACTTTTCACTTTAATTTAAAAAGTTCCTTTCGGGAAATTTTTAACTAAAACATGCAAAATATACGAGGCGCCAAAAACTGCGAACTAAGAAAAATTGAAGGAAGAAATTGTTAAAAATTGTGAACAACACATTATATATATATAACCCAACACACCAAAAGTAAAGCAGGAAAAGCACTGAAAACATTCCAGCGTAACAGGAGAGATGACTTGGACTCAACAGTATGCTTCGAATGCATTTTTTCACTGAGTGCGTAGTTCGAACTTAGAATCAAACTTTTGTTAAATTTAGCGTTCGAAGTAAGAGATACCACTTGTATTTATATTTTTGCACCTTGAGAACTATTTATCTTTTCGTGTAACTTTGTTATAAAGCATAATTTGTGAATTCTATCAAGTGTGTTAACCGTTTTAACACTAATTGTAATTTTAAATATTCTGATGATGAGAGATTAATATTAAAATAAATAATTTCTTATGTTTAAGCATAAAATGTTTTATCTTCTGAAATAACAATGGTATTGAAATAAGATAACTAGTATACTTGACATGTTTGTTACAGTAGAATTCACTTAATATAATCACTTTGGGACTTGACTGTTCTGATACCAATATCCATGATTACAATCAGGGCCGGATCATCGCATAGACAAATGAGACAAATGTCTAGGGCCCGGTTTTTAGAAGGGCCCGGTCAAATTGTCTATTTTGAAAAGATTTGTAAATAAGATAGTTTACTTTTCTGTTGGACAACAATATATAATAAACAAACAAACAAAAATATATTGCTTTTTATATGGTTATTGTGAATTCTAAAATCCAAAGAAAATGTACAGTACGCGCGCGCCTCCAGTTTGTTATTGTTTAATCCGCTTGGAGACGTTGTGTCCGCGGAAACCCCCCGAGTAACCTCCTTCAACCCGTTTGTTGATATCTTGTTTCGGTGGTTAGCTACGGCCGTTTATGTGAAGTGGTGTTTGTGGGGTTTGGCGAAAATCAGCTCTTTGAAAGAACATTGTTGTTCTGTGAAATTCTGTGTGAAACTCGGAAAATCCTTCACGGAAACTTTCCACGGGTGGGTGAAACAGCCACCCACCCCAAAACAGCTCGACAAGTTCGCTCAAATGTTAAGGTGATGTTGACCGTTTTTTCGATGCAAAGGGGGTTGTGCATCATGAATACCTACCTACAGGCCAGATAGTCAACACTGAGTACTACCTGGTGTTATGAAACGCCTAAGAGACAAAATCAGACGAAAACGACCCGAACTTTGGAGGAGCGGCGAGTTGATTTTTTCACCACGACAACGCGTCGGCTCATTTGTCCCTCAGAACACGAGTTTTTGGACAAAAACAAGACCGCTGTGCTTCCCCACCCACCTTACTCACCTGACCTGGCCCCATGCGACTTTTTCCTGTTTTCCAACAAACTAAAAAACACGTTCAAAGATTTGTCACCATTCCAGAAATAGAAAAAAAACGACGGAGGAGCTTATGAGCATTCCGGAAAAAGCGTTCCAAGATGTATCAAAAAGTGGAAACACCGTTGAAATAAGTGTATATGTTGCGGAGGAGACTACCTTGAAGGGGACCCTGACAAATATTTTGTGTGTGGTGTTTTTTTTTTTTTGTAATAAATAAAGTTCGGAAACTTTTTGAACAACCCTCCTATTCTTATGTTTCTTCTTATTGAAAGTAAAACTCCCAATAATTTAGAATATTCTTTATAGCGATAAGAATAATATTAACTATATGTATTCTTAAATCCTGTGAAATATTGTTAAATAATTTTGCTTTTATTTTTTATAGCAAAATTATAAGCAGCTGCAGTGTCCGTATGAAATTTAATAGAAATAATAGTAACAAGATTTATTAATTGAAAGAGCCGGGAGGGACCCAGAAGAAGAAAATGTCTAGGGCCCTAAAGTGGGTTAATCCGGCCCTGATTACAATAAACAGATTCTATTGTACCATGTAAATATAGAAATTTATATAAGTATGCAATGTTGTATGTGTACTAAAGCTGTTTGTAGAGTAATAAAAATAATGGAAAAATTTTAAAATTCTTTTGTATTTCTAATAAAAATTCATACAAATTGATTTTCATTAACACACAAACAATAAAATCTAGAAAAATCAATAAATCATTGAGATAAACTTTAAATACAGAAATTTAATAAACAAATTTTATTAACACTGTGATATTTACATAATATACAGATAAAACTTTATACATAATCAATAAATAACAACAATTTTTATATAAAAAAAAAGAAATTTTTGCATTGTTAATTCATATTTTTATGAAATGATGTATACATTGTAACTTCTATGTACATTTTCAAAGATGAATTTTAGATAAAATTTGAAATATAATATTTAGGAAAGTAATTAAAGTAACTAAGGAAACGACTAGAAATCATTTTAAAAAACATCTTTTTTTCATGGGAAACATTTCTTTCTTCCACTTTTAACAAACAATTTAACAAATTTAATTAAGGAAATTATGAAAAAAAATTTGAATTTTTTTACAAATTAATCAATAATAATAATAATAATAAAAATTGATTGTAAAATTCAATTGATTTTTTTTAAAGGACTGTTATTTATTATGGCTCAAAATAATATAGATGATTAATATTATTATATAGTATATAAAGAAAACAATAATTTTGTAAACAACAACGGATACACATCCATAATAATATAATTATTATTAATTAAATCTGTTATTTTCTGAACAATCCTATTTGTCAAATTCTGAACTATTCCATTTTTTAAACTTTTTAAACTTCTAAGTTAAATTAAAAATTTAACAAATTGAAAATAAACAATAATTGAAAATATAAGAATACCTTTCATCCTAAGTATATAAGCCATAACAACCATTGAAAGAAACCTATTATGCTTGACCAAAGCCCTGATTTACTTTCTAGAAGCTTCTGAAGTTCTTTATCTTTTTGTATAAAATGTTCTATAATACTTATCTTTAATTCTGATGACCAGTATTGAACTTTCCCATCATTTAAATTAACTTTACAAACTTCTATCATCTGTAATTAATCATTAATTAATTATTATTTAGCAGTTTAGCATAATTTGATAATACAGTAGAGCAGTGTTTTTCAACCTTTTTGAATACGCGACCCCTTTACAAGTTAAAAAGTTCTGGCGAACCCCCTAAAGCGATATTAAAACTATATCAGTGATTTTAAAAATTATGTATTTAATTTTCTTTCTGTTGAGAGAAATTATTGTTGACTAAAATGAGAATTTAAGAAGGATCGACAATAACTTATGACACGTATGGTATGATACTTCCCTCTCATAGGAACATTGGGTTCGGAGTGCTGTTGACCTTTTTTTTTGGACGACAGTATTTAACTTCCACTTTTCTACTTATTACTTTTTTTACAGGTCAGCTCAGCACTTTTTCGGCTATCATTTTCAGGCCCCTCCCTGGCGAAACCCATCATTCACACCTAAATGTCAATCAAAAAACCAACTGTACTGTATAATAAACAGATACAGCTTTCTCGCCGAAATTCTAGTTTTTTAATATAGTGTAGGACCTACAAACACTTGTCTTTTTCTTTTACCCGCGACCCCCCGGGGGGTCGCGACCCACAGGTTGAAAAAAACTGCCTTATACCAGACGTCATCGTCATATGTCTTGACGTAATAATATAATTATTAAAAACATGTGACACGGTAACAATGCTAGGCTGCAATTTTTAATATATTTAGCTAAAAATAAATGCTCTCCGCCTCGAATTACTAGTGGTTCGCCCCTGCACATCATACTTTGATAATACTNGGGTTGGTCGGATAATTGAAAAGTCGGATAACCGAAAAGTATGAAAAAATCCATTATTAGTGTAGTATATTAGTATATCCCATGTAATTAGTATATTAGTATATCGCTATTAACCAACTTTGCGTTGAATTTTCATCAATGTTAAGCCTAACAAATTTTTTAAAAATAATAATCGTCACTATTGTATCGTTAAAAATTATTTTATTGCTCACAAAACAAACAAACATTCATAAAAGTCTCGTTTAAATACTGGCCTCCCTTCAATGGTCAAGTCTGTTGCCAGCTAAAACACGCAAAAATTTAACAAAAATAATATTAAAGTAGCCAAGACATAGCCAAATATTGTAGTGCCACATCACTAGCGGACATTTGAAATTTGCCAACTACAACGGTCAGTTAATCGTTGTAACAATTAATTGGGGGTCAGATAATCAATGCTCTACTGTAATTTAAAATCATGGAGATCTTACAAAATTTTTCAGCTTAAATTTAGTTGAATATTTATCTGCAGATAATAAAATAATCTGTTTGGATTGCAAAAGAGGTTTTTCTACCACTTGAGTGAAAGCATCAACATTTTCTTGTTCTCTTCTCTTACACACAGCATCTATTAATTTCTAAAAGCAATACATTAATTTAAAAAATAAATTATTAAAAATTATAATTATATAAAATTTCAATAATTTTCTTACCAATAAATCTTTTAGTCCTGAATGATATGAATCGTAAACAATAAAATCGTCTAGGAAATCTTTATATTCTCTTTCTATTCTATATATTTCATTTCTTAATCTATTATTACAAATAACATTCCATAAAAAATTTATAACTTTATTAAAAAATTAATTTATTTAGAAATCACTTACCTTGTTTCTAAATCTGATGCATTAATAGGCAATTGAATGTGATTTGGTGAAGTTGATTTTTCAAATCTTTTCAGCAATTCTTGGGACTGAAATAAGTTAATTAAAAATAAATATAGTCTTTAAATCACAGATTCAAATTCTGTTTGTAAACTATTAATGAATATTCATTTAATTCAAAATTAAATTAATAAAAATTAATTTCTAATATGTTAAATATTAGAAATTAAGTTTTAACTTGAAAAAAACATTATTTTTTAATAAGCTAATTAATTTTGCATTTTGTAATGTAGAATTAGTAAAATAAAATATATACTTTTCTATCAATGTAATCTTTAACTAATTCTTCATTCCTTTCATTAAGTTGTTTTGCAAAAATTGATATTTTACCCTAAAAAAATTAATTTTATCATAATTAGTTAAAATAAATTTAATAAATTACACATATTTAAGAGTTATTAACAAAAGTTTGAGTACATGTAAAAAGTAACATGGTAATACCTTCAGTAGGTCTAAGAATGTTGTATATAAACTTTCTTCTTTTAATTTGATACAATGTCTTTCAAATAACTGTAAATATATAATTAAAATTTGTTATAGAATTGTAAAAAATTTAAAATTCATATTTAAAATTCATATACAGTATATATATATTTATTTATTTATTTATTGTGAGGCTCTGGACAAATCCAAACCCTCACTGAAATTTGCATTAAAATAATTTTTTTGTATGAAAACATGACACATTTGTTTATTGTTTAAAGTTTATAAGTCCTAAGATTGAACATCTCCAAGTTATGGGATTAAACTAAACATTGATTTTGACTTCTCCTATGATCTAAGCTGATATCTCATTACATTTAGTAATGAGTGATCAACCTCTTAGAAAGTGAGAACGAGGAAAACGACCAATCAAAATGGGCGATCAAGAATAGAAATGAATAAAAACCCAGGAATTCAAGGATATGGCAGCTTCTTCTCCCAAAAGTTCCAAGTGTCAGACCAATTGTTGTGTGTGTCTCTCTCTCTCTCATGTCCACCTTCATCAGTATCTCCTGTCTTCAGATTCACATCTTCCCATCACCAGAAGTCAACCGCATTGTCCTGGGGACACTGAGATGCTGAAGGAACTGTCATTCATGAGCCAGGTATAGTCCATCACTTGGAACTATCTTGGAAAAGAGAGGAAGACCCAGAGGCCACTACCGACTTAGATCACTGAAATCTTGTAAGCTCATTTTGTGTCAAATAAATGGCTTTTTGTAACTGTTGTCTATCCCAGTGACCATCACACCAACATACCCTCTTAGTAACCCCTCAATCCACTCGACATTTCCCTACCATTTCCCTGTCAGCAACCTTATAATATGTTAGGCATGTATTATGTTATTGTGTAAAAGAATGAAAATTTGATATCATAATAAATAGCAAATATAATAACCCATGTTTAAATAATTATATAAATTAGATTAAATTATAAATTTAAATAAAATTATAAAATATATTTTTAATAGCAAACTGTTTTTAATAGTTTGTTATTAAAAAAACTGTTTCATTCAAATACATGTTTTCATAAGTTAATAGATTATTTGTGCGAAATAAATTTTACATGTTAATTAAACAAAAAATAAAAATTACTGTAAATAGACCTATAATAATAAGCTATTGTTATCAGAGGATGCTGAGTTACCAGACATTCTGGATTATCCAGTACCAGATTAATGAACTTCTATTGTATCTAGATTTTAATTTTCTGTCAATATTGTCACTATATAACAAATAATAATATAAAATTGTCAGTAAATAATGTAATTTAACAGAGAAAAAACTTGAAATCCAATTTAAATTTAGTTTTAAGATTAACTAATCTGACAATATATTAGTTTTATGCAAACATGATTATTCTTAGAATACTTTAACAAAATGTTTATTGGGAAAAAGTAAATTATCATCATGTTTTGTAATATCAGTTTTCTTACAGTAATAATACAAGGTCTGTTCAAAAAGTATCGGACCTTTTTTTTTCCGCGTAAACCAATGATGCGAGAGAGGCCTCCTTCGGTGGAGTTGTGGAGGGGACAGTCATGCACAGCCCTGAATTTTTTTCCGCCTGCAGGAAGCGTCAGTCGTTGGCAATCGGCGTATGAGTGAGGTCATGTAGTGCGCTCTCGTCGGATTTCACTAAGCTGGAAAATGACTGAACAACGTGAGCAGCGATATTACATCAAATTTTGCCAAAAATCTTGGCGATACCCGAGTGTAAACCATTCGCTAGATTCAGCAGGCTTTCGGGGACGATCCTCAAGGCCAAAAAAAGCGCGGCAGGTCCACAGCAATATCAAAGGTCATGTTGACAGTTTTTTCGACTCTCGTGGGGTGGTGTGTCGTGAGTACGCACCACAAGGCCAAACCATCGCAAAGGAGTACTACCAGGAGGTCCTTCGTCATCTTTCCGATACAGTGCGATGCAAACGACCGGATCTGTGGTCGATCAAAACTTGGCAGCTCCATCGTGATAACGCATCCTCCCATTCTGCGCATCTGATTCGGGCTTTCGTCGCCAAACACAATACTCCTGTGGTTCATCACACTCCGTACTCTCTCCATATGGCTCCGTGTGACCTTTGGCTATTTCTCAAGCTGAAAATGCCGCTATTTAGTTGAGAGAAGACATCATGCGAAATGCGACGGACCGGCTGATAACCATTCCAAAAGATGCGTTCCAGCAGTGTTTCCAGCAATGGCAGGAACGCTGGGAGAAGTGTATACATTACCAAGGAGACTACTTTGAAGGGGATTAGGGTTTTGTACCTCAAAGTCAATAAATTTATTTTTGCCGACCAAAGATCCGATACTTTTTGAACAGACCTTGTATATGATTAATTTATTTTCTCTAAAATATAAATTTACAAATTACATCAATTAGCAATTTTATTGTAAAATACATTTTAGTTTTCAGTGTTTGTTGTATTAATTTTCACATTACTGATATTATAATAATAAAAGGTAGACAAAAAGAGAGAAACAAAAATATAAAAGAGTATATTGTATATAGCACATACACAATCTTCTTTTAAGATAATTTAATTTTAATTCAACTTAAAATTGAACTTATGTATTTTAAAGCAACAGCAAGGAAAAATATTTGACTAAAGAAAACTTTATGCTGTTTCTTTAATTACAGTTATAAATTTATACCTTTAATTAGAGAAAACTGTTGTGTAATTTATATAAATTCTAGAGATGATAAAATGGAAAGCTTACTTGCAAGTAAACTTGGAATTGATGGCAAGATTAGTTCTTGAGTTTTGCAGTATATAAATGTTCAAGATTTTAGTGTTTCTCTTGATGATTAACAGGGTGATAACAGAGCTGACTAACAGCATTACCAGGTCTACTCCTTGCAAGTAAACTTTTTATTTGCTATTTATATGCTTTCTCGTTAATGAATGTATTGATGTCATATGCAAAATATGCAAACAGATAAATATTCATTAAGCTTTTCCATCAAGCTGGCACAAAATTAAAATAATTCATGTCTATTTTTTGAAAATGTATACCTGTATGATAAATAATTATATACCAATACAAGTTAATAACTTTAAATTAATATAAATTTGTCTATGTTATAACATTCTAAAAGTCATTGACAAAGAACTTTTGATTTATGCAAATTTCAATTAACATAAAAATCTCACAAGCTCATCTATAATGTAAACAAATGTCATCTACATTATTAAAGAAATGTGTAAAAAATAAAAATATTAAATCAAAGTTTTTGTAATATTATAAGTTGATATTTGAATATACAATGATCTTTGAATTCTTATAAGAAATATATGTTTTTGTAAAAATCAAATTTTATACTTCAGACCATATTATTTGTGTATGTGTATACAATATAATTTAAAATTCAAGTGTTTTAGAAAGAAAACATTATAATTTAAACAAAACAATATATTGTTATGTGCAAGATTTATGATTATACAAGACTAAATATATTCAATTTTTAAATATAAATAACAATCATTATAATTTTTGAAAATTAATAATTTATATAGTTAAAAAGAGGAAATAAAAGAACAATAATTTTACTCACATCAATTGCTTTAATACTGTTTTCATCAACTATTTTTTTCAGTTGAATAGGTTTTCTAGGTGTATTATCATCATTATTTGTAAGTTCCTTAAATTTTTCTAAAGATTAAAGCAAATAAATTAAATTGATAAATATTAAATGAGTGTTAACAACTTACCTAATGCAATATTTGCTTCATTTTGGAAAGTTGTTTCAATTAACTGAGTATTTTTTAACTTTAGACCATCAGCCATATTTAATATCATATTCTACAAGGTATAATTACAAATAATAAAAATAAAAAATATTAGAAATTTAAATATAATAATCATATATTAAAAAATATATAATTTTTTCTTACATTTAATGATGTAATATATTTATCTCTAATTTCTGGTTCTATCAAATCTTGTAATTCTAATATGAATTTTGTTTTTACTTTCACTATAACAGAATTAACATGTTCTTGAAGCTCTGTCAAAGGACAAGGCATCTGAACATTTCCTATAATTTCTTCTGCATATAGCTGAAAATAAACTTTGTGATTTTTTTTTCTATAAAAGAAACCAAAAGTTACAATATATTTTACCTCCATTTGATTTTGAAGCTCTGCACATCTTAGTTTAATTTTCTTTTCATTTAATTCATATGTTTTTTCAAAATAATGTGAAACATCTTCGGTAAGTTTAAGCTTTGCATCTCCTAGAGCATCTTCAAGACTAACATAATAAACAGTTATTTATTATCTATATTTCATATTTTTATAAAAAAAAAAATCATTTCATGTTAGTTTTTGAAATTACCCTTTAAGCAGTTGAATTATTAATTTTGTAGCCTTTGCAAATGACTGATTATGACATTCCTGTCAAAAAATAAATAAATATTAATACGGTAAAACTTCTTACATTAGGCATTAATGGTTTCATAATGTGGCTAATTTAGATGTCCAGACAGAGGAGGGAAAATTGTTTTCTCTTCCTATCTATCTGGAACACCTCTAAATTTAATAAAAATGTAAAATGGTAAAATAAACAATATATAAATTATAATATAAACCAAACTTCTTTATTACATATTAATGATAAATATACTTAATATGATCATCTAAAACACTGTTTTACTTTACCACATAAAAATCTAAATAAAAATTAGTGCTACATTTTTTCATTTTTATTTAAAAATTTATTGTAATATTCAATACATTATGTTTTTGTTTTTTTCTTTATAATTTGCCTAATCTCTAAGTTATTAGGAGTAAAAGCAGAATATCAAATATTACCTCATGTATTTCTGACTCCATATTATTATCTGTATTAAATTCTAATTTCAGATAGCTTACTATTTAAATTTGCCACAAAGGAATCTTTTCGTCCTGTTTTAAAACAAATTCAGTATTTAAAACTAGGTTTTAAATATTGTTCAATCTGTAAAAACTAGAATAAAATTTGAAATTCAGTTTGAATAGTGACTTATATTCATTAGGAAGCTGAAGTTTTCCTAAAACAAGATGAAAACGTTCTTTCATGGTAAATTTAAACAGTCGACTACATGAAATAAGCATTTAATACAGATAAAAGCAGACTATTCTAATTCAAAAGACATTATACAGCTCTTTGATGGATAAATGGTTTTTGTATGGAAGTAGTGTTTCTTCCTCTGAAAATTCTTTAGTTGTAGCATTACTTGAATTCATTATTTTGTCTAGTACATTAAGTGTTCAACAAACATTATTGTGAACCTCTAAAGCAGTGCTTCTCAAACTTTTTTGGATCACTGCTCCCTTTGGTTGTGACTGTTGGTGGTAATGCCCTGTTCTGTGTACACAGAACAAAGATAGGAGGCAACAAAGCCTATTGCCCATATCATGTCTAATGCCCTCTTGGATAATTCAAAATGCCCTGCAGGAGGCAATATTACCCACTTTGACAATACTTTAGAGCAGTGCTTCTCAAAGATTGAACATTAGTAAGTCAATTGTGATACTTCAAAGATCATTTCTTTTTTCAATTTTTTATTTTTCTCTGCTTTTCTCTTCATCAATTATCTGCTTTAAATCCTGCATACATAAAACCTTTTGTGATGATTTCAGTTAAAACATCTGCCCAGACACCACAAGTTCACTGAATGACATCTAACATTGCAATATTTCTTAGAAATTCAATTATTCTTGCACTTATATGCAGTATTGATTAATAACTATATTATTTACTTACTGTTTGGCAATTTAACTGACTGAATAATGCCCTTATATAGTGTAACTTTAGTTGGACTTGGTAGCACATCAATTAAAAGTGAATAGTCACATTTGAGCAATTTGCATTAACATACTTGCATTTTTGGTAATGAACGTTTAAATGAAGTAATTCAATCAAAAAATATTACTCTTGTTCACTCATTCGAAAATATTAGAAATGATTCAAATACTCTTATTATACTAACAAATTATGTGAAGTTTGTTCGTTAGTTGTAAAAATTCTAGGACATGAAGTATTTCCAATAACTAATGGCTTTGATTTGCTTCATTCCATGCTGAAACAAAAACAGTAATTTATTCCTAAAATTCATTTTCCCCTGTACATATCACTGCTTTTTCAATTAAGGATTGAAAAATGACAGTAAAATACTCTACTTTCATCTGCATTAGGAATGTTGTCTGCTCAACAACAAATATGTTGAATTTTTTCCAAATGCTTAAAGATTAAATTTCTAACTTTCAGCAGTTGAAAATCAAATAGAAGCTGATTCACCAGAAAAGATATTAAAGCTTATATTGTCTTATTAACAGAAACAATCCATTAACACTTTCTGTATAATGTAAAGATGGCATACATGTGCCTGACCAACTTATGTCAAAAAGGAGTGTCCAAGAATATAATAAGCTTGTTATATTATAGACGTTTTCCAGTTTCAATTCAAAGAATTCAATTTAGAGTACACTTAAGAAGGTTTTCCATTATTTATACACAAAATTTAAAATTGGTAAAGATATACCTGTAAATCTTTTGCTTTCACAGGTTTATTGTTATGTTTATCACTGAATGCTGTCATTTCAGCAACATAAAATTTAAAACAATCTTCAGTGGCTGTTTGTTTAATTCTTTCAATGAAAGCATTCCATCTGCTTGGTATCTACATTGAATAAAGAAATGTTTTACCTAAATTTTATATATATATATTTAGAAATTATATTTAATGTATCATGCATTTATATTGAATGTATTTTATTGATATTTATTATTGTTAAATATTTAATAATTATTTTACCTCAGCTAATGAACCTTCATTAGCAGCATTGACCAAAATTTCAAAAAGAGTAGCTAATTCTGCTCCAGTTATAGGTTTATCTAAAACAACAGTATTTAAAAATTTTTTTTAAATTGTATTTTCTTCTAATCAATTCACCTTTCAAATTTACTAACGATTTTTTTCTTTTGGAACTAATGACTGTTTTAACTTGTATATTAAATCATCTCTTTCTTCTTTATACTCAAAGGTTAGATCATCATCTGTAGCCTATTCAAAATAATATGTTATTTATCAATTTTTAATAGTCAAAATAAAAGAAAATTTATAAAAAGTCTCACCAGAGATAAATCATTTAAAATCCGTTTTCTTGTGGCAGGCAAAAATAAAGTATGACAATCTACTGATTTAAAGATATCTATCGGAAGAAATTTCAACAGATGTTTTGATAGTTTTGTATTGGTACAATGTAGGATTTTAAAAATAATATTTCACTATAAATAACCTTACCCATTAATCTAATTTCATAATCTTCATTTTCTCTTGTGTGTGTTTCCATGAGACGATGAAGCCATTCTTTTGATGTTTCTTTATCAACTGTTGTTTGAACAAAGTCTTGCACAATCTAATATTTATTTTATCAATTAAAAATATGAATATTTTTTAAACTGTTGTTATTTAATGAACATAATAATTTAAATTTATGTAATTAAAAATTGTTTTATAGAAGTCATCATCGTATGCTAAATTCAGTTAAAATAAAATATATTTTATTTTAAAAACTATATAATAAACAAATTCAATTTTTAAATATTGAAAAAAGTTCATTTAATACATTATTTGTATTCTTAAGTTTTTGAAATTTTAAATTAGTAATATATATGTTACAGTCAAAACCCGTTTTTAGTTAGAACGCGTTTTAACTAGTTGAAACTAGTTTATACTGAATGTCTTTGTTAAAACCCGTTTTGTCTAGTTAAAACTAGTTTATACTGAATGTCTTTGTTAAAACCCGTTTTGTCTAGTTGAAACTAGTTTATACTGAATGTCTTTGTTAAAACCCGTTTTGTCTAGTTGAAACTAGTTTATACTGAATGTCTTTGTTAAAACCCGTTTTGTCTAGTTGAAACTAGTTTATACTGAATGTCTTTGTTAAAACCCGTTTTGTCTAGTTGAAACTAGTTTATACTGAATGTCTTTGTTAAAACCCGTTTTGTCTAGTTGAAACTAGTTTATACTGAATGTCTTTGTTAAAACCCGTTTTGTCTAGTTGAAACTAGTTTATACTGAATGTCTTTGTTAAAACCCGTTTTGTCTAGTTGAAACTAGTTTATACTGAATGTCTTTGTTAAAACCCGTTTTGTCTAGTTGAAACTAGTTTATACTGAATGTCTTTGTTAAAACCCGTTTTGTCTAGTTGAAACTAGTTTATACTGAATGTCTTTGTTAAAACCCGTTTTGTCTAGTTGAAACTAGTTTATACTGAATGTCTTTGTTAAAACCCGTTTTGTCTAGTTGAAACTAGTTTATACTGAATGTCTTTGTTAAAACCCGTTTTGTCTAGTTGAAACTAGTTTATACTGAATGTCTTTGTTAAAACCCGTTTTGTCTAGTTGAAACTAGTTTATACTGAATGTCTTTGTTAAAACCCGTTTTGTCTAGTTAAAACTAGAATTTACTGCTAGTCAAAAATGAATTTGAGTTAAAACTAGTTTTAACTAGACAAAACGGGTTTTAACAAAGACATTCAGTATAAACTAGTTTCAACTAGTTAAAACGCGTTCTAACTAAAAACGGGTTTTGACTGTAACATATATAAGTAAAAAATATAAAAATTAAAAGAAAATACAATTTCTCCTTTATAAATAACAGAAATTATTCAACTAAATCAAATCAACATTTATAATAATACATCACTAATTCAATTTTAGTCTTTTTAGTGTCAATGTATTCTAAGTTCAATAAACATGATGTAATTTCAGTTTGAGGTGTTATTTTAAGCATTGTTATTATGTGTTTCTCCTAAAATATGCCAATTAAAATAAAATTAATGTTTAGCCATTAATTTGTTAAGTTTCATGAAAACAAAATAAAAATAAAAAAGGAAAGAAAGAAAAGAAAAATAATATAATTACTTAAATATTTTGCCAGTTTAAATTGCATAGAATTACAAAGATACAATATAGGAAAGTCACTCTTTCTATATTAAAATAAATAATTTTTTCAAAATAAAAGAAAAAAGATACAAAATATATAAAATGCCAAAATTTGTTATTCGCAATTACAGTCAAGGTGTCCAATCATTTTCAACCTGTTGATATTTTTTAGGGGGAAAAGTTGTTTGTTTAAATAGAAGTTTCTGCTATAAATTGCATTGACACATCAATAAACTTTATTCATGTGTCAATGCATTTTATAACAGAAACTTCTTAATTCTTTAATTTATTCAAAACTAATGATACAAAGGCAATAGTTTTCATGTTTTTGATTATTTCATAATAATTGGCTAAAAGCTAAGACAGAACATTTATTTTATAATTTCTTCTCTAGATTTTTTCATAAATTAATTTCAAAAACTGAATTTTCTGATATGTTTTCATGCAAATAAGTAGTTATCATTTACTTTTAGTGAAAGGATAGAAAAGTTTTAAATTTCTTTGGATTTAGTATTATATTTGAATTTTCCAAGTGAAATATTCATTTATGTAAATAAAAAAAATATGAAAAGTCATTGTTTTTTTCATATAAGTTTATAAGTTCAGTAGTCATAACTATGGTATTTATGATACATTCAAGTGTATAATGTTTGCATATACAGAAGTGTTTGTTTCATAATTTGAAAACATGTTATAAAAAATAGATACTTTAGTATATTTATATAAAGTAAAATACTGACTATTTTGCACATTTTTACTTACCCAGAGGAGAGGTGGAAAGCTCAATAAATCATGAATAAATTCTCCAGTCCATTTAGATCTTGACATTTGTGATCGGAGAGCAAACAGCTGAAAGATTTAATTAACTAGATTTTCATTTAAAATTATTATTGAAAGCAATTAATGAAATTTTAATTATTGAAGTATATTCTAATAATTAAAAGATAGTATTGCTTCATATTTTAAATTATGAATTTAAAATTTATTTATTTCATAGTATTTGCCTTGCAACAGAATAGAATATTTCATAATAATCAATAAATTATGGACTGCAGAATGATTGTCGAAATATAATAATAATTTGAAAAATGAATTATCCTATATTAGAAACTTTGGT
Organism: Centruroides sculpturatus; assembly: GCF_000671375.1. Lineage (NCBI taxonomy): Eukaryota > Metazoa > Arthropoda > Arachnida > Scorpiones > Buthidae > Centruroides > Centruroides sculpturatus. The sequence goes on along the minus strand of NW_019384651.1, from coordinate 30,777 downwards.
ACTTTTATTTTTCTTTATATATTTTATAATAATTTTATATTTTTTAATATAATTATTTAAAATAACTGTGGATGTGGCATCCTTGACAATTCCTGCAATCTGGGTATTTGAATAATCTTCCTCATGATAACTTCTATAGTTATTTTCTTTTTTAGAGTGCATTCATTGCATGTATAATGGAAAATAATACAAACTAATTTCAAACTGGCTGAATTCATTTTTTTTTATAAAGTGGAGGCAATACAGAGTAAAAAAGCTTTGTACTGTGAGAATAATTTTACTACATTGGAAACTATGTTTAAAATCTGAAACACTTTAGAATTCATAATAAGTGAGATAAGTGTATTGAAGAATCTCTGAAACTTTTAACAAATTGATCTAAGTTTAAATGTGTATGAATCATTAAAGCAGAGAATTTCAGAGTACAGAAACAAAACATTAGAGTCCTGTTAAAATAATTAAAAACTTGACTGTCCCGTAAAATAAATAATAGAGAGGTTGTGGACAACGTTTTCTATGTGAAAACATGTACATCAGACATTCAGCACCACCTTCCTATAAGCCTAGAAGTTTGACAATGGCATTTGGAATGTCCCGCATGATTCCACTGACATTCCAAATGCCATTGTAAAACTTCTAGGCTTACAGGAAAGTGGTGCTGAACGTCTGACGTACATGTTTTCACATTGAAAACGTCGGCCGCAACCTCTCTAATAATCAAAATTCAGAACTTTCTTTTCTTCAAAATTATGATCTCACCATTGGTAACAGTATAATGCAGAGATAAATTCAAAAATAATTTAAGTTAGATAAAAAATTTAATGAAGAAATCATAACTAAAATCATCATCATCATCATCAAAAAAGTTTAATTCAAGAAATGCATGAGAATATGTTATCAAAAACTGAGAAGTGCCTTTAAATGATTCTTATAATTAGAGTTACAATTCAAACTTTTTTGAATTGACATCAGATCATCAAATTTAGAAAGTTTTGCTGTACTATCTACTATTCAATAAACATTAATGTCAAATGATACACTTTCAGTGAAAATAATGTTAGCATTAAAATTTGAAGCTTTAATGTCATTTGAAATTTTGGATGTTTTGTTATTTTTTAAAGTACTAATTTTTAAAACAAAATTAGATATATTTATACTAAACTATATTATTAACTATTTGGTTGCTATTTGTTATTGAACTATTTCTAATATTGCTAATTGCTACGCACAAATCATTCTGTTGAAATAATATTTTTTGTATTATAAATAATTGCAATATATGATTTTTATAATTTTTAATTACTTTAAAACTGTATAAATAACTAATATCATTTGAAAATCAAAATAATGAAGGCAGTTCTTTGTAATTATTTCTATTTCATGTATGTAACTATCATAATATAAGTAATAACAGACATTTTTTATTGTTTTTATAAATTTCTGTTATATTTTTTTGTAGGTACTTATAAATAAGTATTGCAATTTTTATATCCAGTAATACTAAATAAAAAAATATGAACAAATTTATATTTATTCTAAAAAATTATCTATATTGTTATATATTTTATAGATACAGTAGTACTTCAGGATACAAAATTAATCCATTCCTAAACTGAGATCATATCATGAAAATGTCGTAAGGTGAATCATTTTTCCCCATATGATTATATGTAAAACCAAATAATCCATTCCAACATGAAAAACACACTCAAATTAAAGCAAAGTAGTACATTGAAAAAAAAAAAAAAACTTTAGTAAGGAAAACACTGAGAAATGCATTTTGAAGTTGTAAATGTATAAATAACCATAATAGAATAATAATTGATAAAAAAATGTAGTTTTATTTGCACTTTACCTTTGAAGATAGACGATGGTGGAGGTGTAAACTGGTAGCGGAGGAGAGGGAGAAGGGAAATGATACTAAAACTTAACTTACATAACATAATGTAACAATAACTTAAAAATAACTTAGAAAATATAAAAAAATTAGTGTTGTTTTATATATATTTTTAAAAATTTTTATTCACTGCATTTTGCTTTCTTTCCTTCATTTCTACCAGCACTTTCACTGGATAGAGGTCGCTTGGTAAAATATCTATCCAAAGAGGTTTGGCTTTACCTACTTTTTAAAATGTTTCTAAAATGACTTAGGCAAATGTCATTACTCCGAGCAGCAATAC
>NW_019384651.1:21047-24866 GCF_000671375.1 Centruroides sculpturatus | reverse complement strand
AAAATGAATTTGGTTTTGTCTAGTTAAAACTAGAATTTACTGCTAGTCAAAAATGAATTTGAGTTAAAACTAGTTTTAACTAGACAAAACGGGTTTTAACAAAGACATTCAGTATAAACTAGTTTCAACTAGTTAAAACGCGTTCTAACTAAAAACGGGTTTTGACTGTAACATATATAAGTAAAAAATATAAAAATTAAAAGAAAATACAATTTCTCCTTTATAAATAACAGAAATTATTCAACTAAATCAAATCAACATTTATAATAATACATCACTAATTCAATTTTAGTCTTTTTAGTGTCAATGTATTCTAAGTTCAATAAACATGATGTAATTTCAGTTTGAGGTGTTATTTTAAGCATTGTTATTATGTGTTTCTCCTAAAATATGCCAATTAAAATAAAATTAATGTTTAGCCATTAATTTGTTAAGTTTCATGAAAACAAAATAAAAATAAAAAAGGAAAGAAAGAAAAGAAAAATAATATAATTACTTAAATATTTTGCCAGTTTAAATTGCATAGAATTACAAAGATACAATATAGGAAAGTCACTCTTTCTATATTAAAATAAATAATTTTTTCAAAATAAAAGAAAAAAGATACAAAATATATAAAATGCCAAAATTTGTTATTCGCAATTACAGTCAAGGTGTCCAATCATTTTCAACCTGTTGATATTTTTTAGGGGGAAAAGTTGTTTGTTTAAATAGAAGTTTCTGCTATAAATTGCATTGACACATCAATAAACTTTATTCATGTGTCAATGCATTTTATAACAGAAACTTCTTAATTCTTTAATTTATTCAAAACTAATGATACAAAGGCAATAGTTTTCATGTTTTTGATTATTTCATAATAATTGGCTAAAAGCTAAGACAGAACATTTATTTTATAATTTCTTCTCTAGATTTTTTCATAAATTAATTTCAAAAACTGAATTTTCTGATATGTTTTCATGCAAATAAGTAGTTATCATTTACTTTTAGTGAAAGGATAGAAAAGTTTTAAATTTCTTTGGATTTAGTATTATATTTGAATTTTCCAAGTGAAATATTCATTCATGTAAATAAAAAAAAAATATGAAAAGTCATTGTTTTTTTCATATAAGTTTATAAGTTCAGTAGTCATAACTATGGTATTTATGATACATTCAAGTGTATAATGTTTGCATATACAGAAGTGTTTGTTTCATAATTTGAAAACATGTTATAAAAAATAGATACTTTAGTATATTTATATAAAGTAAAATACTGACTATTTTGCTCATTTTTACTTACCCAGAGGAGAGGTGGAAAGCTCAATAAATCATGAATAAATTCTCCAGTCCATTTAGATCTTGACATTTGTGATCGGAGAGCAAACAGCTGAAAGATTTAATTAACTAGATTTTCATTTAAAATTATTATTGAAAGCAATTAATGAAATTTTAATTATTGAAGTATATTCTAATAATTAAAAGATAGTATTGCTTCATATTTTAAATTATGAATTTAAAATTTATTTATTTCATAGTATTTGCCTTGCAACAGAATAGAATATTTCATAATAATCAATAAATTATGGACTGCAGAATGATTGTCGAAATATAATAATAATTTGAAAAATGAATTATCCTATATTAGAAACTTTGGTACTTTTATTTTTCTTTATATATTTTATAATAATTTTATATTTTTTAATATAATTATTTAAAATAACTGTGGATGTGGCATCCTTGACAATTCCTGCAATCTGGGTATTTGAATAATCTTCCTCATGATAACTTCTATAGTTATTTTCTTTTTTAGAGTGCATTCATTGCATGTATAATGGAAAATAATACAAACTAATTTCAAACTGGCTGAATTCATTTTTTTTTATAAAGTGGAGGCAATACAGAGTAAAAAAGCTTTGTACTGTGAGAATAATTTTACTACATTGGAAACTATGTTTAAAATCTGAAACACTTTAGAATTCATAATAAGTGAGATAAGTGTATTGAAGAATCTCTGAAACTTTTAACAAATTGATCTAAGTTTAAATGTGTATGAATCATTAAAGCAGAGAATTTCAGAGTACAGAAACAAAACATTAGAGTCCTGTTAAAATAATTAAAAACTTGACTGTCCCGTAAAATAAATAATAGAGAGGTTGTGGACAATGTTTTCTATGTGAAAACATGTACATCAGACATTCAGCACCTCCTTCCTATAAGCCTAGAAGTTTGACAATGGCATTTGGAATGTCCCGCATGATTCCACTGACATTCCAAATGCCATTGTAAAACTTCTAGGCTTACAGGAAAGTGGTGCTGAACGTCTGACGTACATGTTTTCACATTGAAAACGTCGGCCGCAACCTCTCTAATAATCAAAATTCAGAACTTTCTTTTCTTCAAAATTATGATCTCACCATTGGTAACAGTATAATGCAGAGATAAATTCAAAAATAATTTAAGTTAGATAAAAAATTTAATGAAGAAATCATAACTAAAATCATCATCATCATCATCATCAAAAAAGTTTAATTCAAGAAATGCATGAGAATATGTTATCAAAAACTGAGAAGTGCCTTTAAATGATTCTTATAATTAGAGTTACAATTCAAACTTTTTTGAATTGACATCAGATCATCAAATTTAGAAAGTTTTGCTGTACTATCTACTATTCAATAAACATTAATGTCAAATGATACACTTTCAGTGAAAATAATGTTAGCATTAAAATTTGAAGCTTTAATGTCATTTGAAATTTTGGATGTTTTGTTATTTTTTAAAGTACTAATTTTTAAAACAAAATTAGATATATTTATACTAAACTATATTATTAACTATTTGGTTGCTATTTGTTATTGAACTATTTCTAATATTGCTAATTGCTACGCACAAATCATTCTGTTGAAATAATATTTTTTGTATTATAAATAATTGCAATATATGATTTTTATAATTTTTAATTACTTTAAAACTGTATAAATAACTAATATCATTTGAAAATCAAAATAATGAAGGCAGTTCTTTGTAATTATTTCTATTTCATGTATGTAACTATCATAATATAAGTAATAACAGACATTTTTTATTGTTTTTATAAATTTCTGTTATATTTTTTTGTAGGTACTTATAAATAAGTATTGCAATTTTTATATCCAGTAATACTAAATAAAAAAATATGAACAAATTTATATTTATTCTAAAAAATTATCTATATTGTTATATATTTTATAGATACAGTAGTACTTCAGGATACAAAATTAATCCATTCCTAAACTGAGATCATATCATGAAAATGTCGTAAGGTGAATCATTTTTCCCCATATGATTATATGTAAAACCAAATAATCCATTCCAACATGAAAAACACACTCAAATTAAAGCAAAGTAGTACATTGAAAAAAAAAAAAAAACTTTAGTAAGGAAAACACTGAGAAATGCATTTTGAAGTTGTAAATGTATAAATAACCATAATAGAATAATAATTGATAAAAAAATGTAGTTTTATTTGCACTTTACCTTTGAAGATAGACGATGGTGGAGGTGTAAACTGGTAGCGGAGGAGAGGGAGAAGGGAAATGATACTAAAACTTAACTTACATAACATAATGTAACAATAACTTAAAAATAACTTAGAAAATATAAAAAAATTAGTGTTGTTTTATATATATTTTTAAAAATTTTTATTCACTGCATTTTGCTTTCTTTCCTTCATTTCTACCAGCACTTTCACTGGATAGAGGTCGCTTGGTAAAATATCTATCCAAAGAGGTTTGGCTTTACCTACTTTTTAAAATGTTTCTAAAATGACTTAGGCAAATGTCATTACTCCGAGCAGCAATAC
>NW_019384651.1:2039-19823 GCF_000671375.1 Centruroides sculpturatus | reverse complement strand
GAAGAGAGGGAGAAGGGAAATGATACTAAAACTTAACTTACATAACATAATGTAACAATAACTTAAAAATAACTTAGAAAATATAAAAAAATTAGTGTTGTTTTATATATATTTTTAAAAATTTTTATTCACTGCATTTTGCTTTCTTTCCTTCATTTCTACCAGCACTTTCACTGGATAGAGGTCGCTTGGTAAAATATCTATCCAAAGAGGTTTGGCTTTACCTACTTTTTAAAATGTTTCTAAAATGACTTAGGCAAATGTCATTACTCCGAGCAGCAATACGGCCAGTGTGAACCTTTTTGGGATGTTTCTTTTCAATAAAATCAGTCACTTTCTGATAATACCTCAAGATTTCCTTTATCAAGCAAGATCCTTCCATGCAAAGCAAACACGCGGACTGAGACCAATGAACAGAATGAACATGTGATCAAGGCGGTGGCGCTGCAAACTAATGTAACGTTGTATGGTGAGTTTCGTTCGTACCATGGAGCAAAAATATGTTCGAATTTCATGTCATATCCTGAAGTGTTCTTATCCTGAGGTAGTACTGTATATTGTTTATAGATATTGTTGTAAAAACTATAAATTTGCAATTTTTCTGACAATAAATCTATATAGAATTATTGATTTTAGATATTAACTCAGTGTTTTTCAACCTTTTTCATTGAGTGGCACCCCTGATTGAAAAATAAAAAATCGTGACACCCTTGACCAGCGGTGGATCTAGAATCTGAATAAGGGGAGGCTAATGGGCCAGATGAATTTTTTGTGAAAACGAATATTAAGCACAATGCTGGGGTGGGGCCTGGGGGGAGTCCCCTCCCCAGGAAGAAAAATTCTAAAAATTGACAGTTTGAAGTAGCTTTTTATGCAAAAAAAGCATTTCTATGTGTTCAAAATCAAAATTTAAGTCCATTGAATTTTGTCAAAATACCTACATGTAAAATAATAGTATCGCTATTGTTTTTTAAATCTAGTTTTATTATCAAACTAGCTGCAAGGACCCGCTTCACTGGGTTTTTATTTGTTCGTACATTTGTATGTAATATAGTTTTTTTTTATATATATAAAAGACTGTTTTTCTAAGTAATCTAGAATCTAGCTGCAAGGACCCGCTTCGCTGGGCAAAAAGTAACGATAGTGAAGATTAAGATAATTACATTATAGCCAATCTTACCTGTTTTCACAGAATGCAAGAATTAGGTCCCCCGTTTCCAGACTAAATAGAGAATTTTTACGTCCAGTCAAATGAACTATTTTCAATTTGATCAATTTTCTGGAACATTTACAATCGTTCTATAATTGAACCAATTCGAATTCGAAAATTTTTAAAATCGAAATAGAAAAGCTTCCACTTTCAACCACTTTCAAGCCCATATCTCCCGCAGCCTTATAGCTATCGAGACGCAACCACCATAATGCACGAATGGAGACTTGGGGCTACNGTTTGGCTTTACCTACTTTTTAAAATGTTTCTAAAATGACTTAGGCAAATGTCATTACTCCGAGCAGCAATACGGCCAGTGTGAACCTTTTTGGGATGTTTCTTTTCAATAAAATCAGTCACTTTCTGATAATACCTCAAGATTTCCTTTATCAAGCAAGATCCTTCCATGCAAAGCAAACACGCGGACTGAGACCAATGAACAGAATGAACATGTGATCAAGGCGGTGGCGCTGCAAACTAATGTAACGTTGTATGGTGAGTTTCGTTCGTACCATGGAGCAAAAATATGTTCGAATTTCATGTCATATCCTGAAGTGTTCTTATCCTGAGGTAGTACTGTATATTGTTTATAGATATTGTTGTAAAAACTATAAATTTGCAATTTTTCTGACAATAAATCTATATAGAATTATTGATTTTAGATATTAACTCAGTGTTTTTCAACCTTTTTCATTGAGTGGCACCCCTGATTGAAAAATAAAAAATCGTGACACCCTTGACCAGCGGTGGATCTAGAATCTGAATAAGGGGAGGCTAATGGGCCAGATGAATTTTTTGTGAAAACGAATATTAAGCACAATGCTGGGGTGGGGCCTGGGGGGAGTCCCCTCCCCAGGAAGAAAAATTCTAAAAATTGACAGTTTGAAGTAGCTTTTTATGCAAAAAAAGCATTTCTATGTGTTCAAAATCAAAATTTAAGTCCATTGAATTTTGTCAAAATACCTACATGTAAAATAATAGCCTCTCTATTGTTTTTTAAATTTAGTTTTATTATCAAACTAGCTGCAAGGACCCGCTTCACTGGGTTTTTATTTGTTCGTACATTTGTATGTAATATAGTTTTTTTTTATATATATAAAAGACTGTTTTTCTAATAGTGAAGATTAAGATAATTACATTATAGCCAATCTTACCCATTTTCACAGAATGCAAGAATTAGGTCCCCCGTTTCCAGACTAAATAGAGAATTTTTACGTCCAGTCAAATGAACTATTTTCAATTTGATCAATTTTCTGGAACATTTACAATCGTTCTATAATTGAACCAATTCGAATTCGAAAATTTTTAAAATCGAAATAGAAAAGCTTCCACTTTCAACCACTTTCAAGCCCATATCTCCCGCAGCCTTATAGCTATCGAGACGCAACCACCATAATGCACGAATGGAGACTTGGGGCTACTACCACATACAAACACCATTCATGTGCGATGTGTAGTTTTGGCTGAAAAGTGAAATATAGGGACACACACATCCATTTATTTATATATATATATATCATCTTTTTATTCATAAACAATTTTTGTTAAGTTTTTTATACTATTTTGATGCATATATAAAATAAATATTTCATTCACTTTTTTCTTATCTTTTTCATATCAATTTAAAAAATTTAAATTAAAAAAATGATTAAAAATTGTTTATTTGTCATTATTGGTTTTGAATACTATGAAAATACTGTAATATGTACCTACTTTGTGACTGAAACCACACGCTTTTCAAAGTACAATGCAAATGCTTTTTAAAGTATATACAAGACACAAGTGTCCATGTTCTTCTTTGCTGGTTGGCCTGGAACTGGGACTGGGAATGTGAAGGCCAAGCAATGTGGTTTGGGCGAACTCGTGACAAGCTGTGTGTACATGTACCGTAGAACATTAACATGCGATTAGTCATTGTTTCTTTGCTTACTAGATATCTCGTAGCAAAATAGAACTGACAATGAGTTATCTTGAACTACACTTAAGTAAATTTCCAAGAAGATGCCTAAAAGCCCTAAACTTTGCGACACCCCAATCGTGGTGCCGTGGTACCCCGGTTGAAAAACACTGTATTAACCAGTTATTAAAAATAGCAAAATAATGAAAGAGGAGGGAATTTAAAAGTTCTGCAGTTTCTTGGAGGATAATCTAAACCAATATTAGCTACTAAGACATTCTAGTTTCACAAATACTAAAAAAAGGAAGTTGAGTAAAGTCAATTATAGAACATTATAGATTTACATAATTTTGAAGATAAATGTGTATAATGAATGTATATAAATGTAATCCTTCATATTGTATTCTAACATATTATTAAAGAAATTATTACATAAAATTTTTTTATTTAGATTCAATAAAAATGTCCTATGTCAGTATTTGTTTTATAAGTAAATTTATCAGGTCAGTCCATAAGTTTGTGAGTATTTTATGATCTTGAGAAAAATCTTGTTTTACTGTTAAAAATGCCAGTCTAATGTGATAATTTTTACACTGAAGTGTTAAATCGGATCTCATTCATATAATACTGTTCAGAATTGGGAACATTTCAGTTGTTTATTTTCGTTAAAATGGAAGTAACAGATGAATGTAAGAGACATGTTTTATACTTTTTATTTTTAAGTGATGAGAATGCTACAAATGCAGCCAAAAAATTAAATACTGTTCATAATCAAACTGTAATTAGTGTAAGGACTGCGCAGAAGTGGTTTGAAAGATTTAGAAATAATGATTTTAGTGTGGAGGATAAGGCTCGTACTGGAAGACCCGTTGACTTTGATGATGATGCTCTCTCTGCACTAGTTGAAGCAGAACCATCTTTAACAGTTGATGAAATTGCGGAACGTTTAAATTCATCCCATGGAACTGTTCATAGACATCTACAACAAATCGGAAAAGTTTCAAAGCTAGGAAAATGGATACCACATGAACTGTCAATAGCTAACTGACAACAACGTCAACTGCTCAACTCCAAAGCTTCAACTGGGAAATTTTACCTCATCCACCATATTTGCCAGATATTGCTCCCAGTGATTATAATCTTTTTCGGAGTTTGCAGAATTTTTTAAAAGGAAAAACTTTTGAGGATGAGAACAATGTAAAAAAGGCTATTTCTGAATATTTTGATTCAAAACCGAAATCATTTTACAAAGACGGGATTAAAAAGCCACCATCAAGATGGCAAGAAATTGTACAAAATAATGGTGAATACATTATAGATTGTAATAAAATTTAATTAAAATTTTTTGTTGCTTTTTTTGTAGATAAAAATGCGCACAAACTTATGGACTGACCTGATAGTTTTATAGATTTGCAAATAAATTTTACTTGTATATTTGATAAAATACTTCTCTACCTCAAAATAGATATTTAATGTTAAAAATTTAAAATTTATTTCATTATTTTTTGGCTTTCATACTAAATACAAAAAGAGTACGTAATAAAAATTGTAGGATTAAGTAAACAAAACAGTCTCAAATTTAGAAGTCAAAATACTTTTGACTTTTACATTTGAACCTGATTTGTTTATTTAATCTTATTGCAACAGTTGCATTATAATCTAGTAAAGAACTTAAAAATTGTATTAATAACTAATATCAGATCTGGTCAATACATTCAAAAAAGTCTGAGAAGGCTCCTTTAAATTACTAAGATAAAGTTATTTTTAATTTTTTACCTGTGTTCTTCTAGCTAACAGTTCTAAGTAATCAATGTCAGCTTGATCAATAATTTTCACAGAATTGTAAAGAAGATAGGAACTTAATAATGTTGCAACAGAAAAAATTTTTGCATCATAATTTTCAGATACATTATTAGCAGCAAATCCTGTAAACAAAATTTTTAAAATTATAATTGGAAGAATTGTTCACTCATTAAATTCAAATAAAAATAATTATGTACTTAAATGCTACATTTTATAAACATCTGTATATAGACAATATCTTAATTCAATGTGATCTAACTTCTGTTACATATTGTTTTCTAAATTTTAAATGATATTTACTGTATATCTATTGTTTTGATAATTATTTATTTTTACTTTTTGTCATAATGCACTTTGTATATAATTTATTTCTTTCCATCATAGATTTCATCAGGAATTTCTTAAAATATCATTCAGTTAAATTTGACTGATTTATTGATAATTATATATTAAAATTTAAAATAACCCTAACATACATACACTTGAAAACCAAATAAATATTTTATACTGAATGATCAAGCAAAAGTAGAACTCACAAGACAGCTTAAGGAGTTTTGCAATGCTATGGGTTACACTAGTGATTCCATGAGCCAGTTATGTTTGTTGCACCATCAGCTCATGGCATTAATAGTATCTAACCTGCAATGCTGTCAAACAGTTTATGTTACTTCTTTTATGTTACCTTTTGTCTGATCAGTTGGTAATAACTCATAAAATTCCAGAATTGTAAATCTAAGTGGAATCTAAGGAATTTGAAATTTCAAATTCAGACTATTCAGAGAGAGAAAAAGTTTTTAATCTATGAAATTACTTTATGCTTTAAAACAGGGGTGTCCAACCTTTTCAGAAAGTGGGCCAAATTTCAGAAATAATATTTCCTGCTGGGCCACGCACCTAATTTTTTAATATTTTTTAATTAAAGTAAACAAGCAAGCATGCTACAGCTTCAACCACATCGTCGCTTTCCAGTAGGTGAGATCGTGGTCAAACACTTGCCTGGTTTAATGTAAAAAAAACACAAAAAATAGGTATATTTATTTTTTTGAAGAAAATAAAACATAACTGAGAATCAAACATATTTATTAGACAATTTAAAAATATTTAAAAGTGAGNAATGGTAAAAAAACACAAAAAATAGGTATATTTATTTTTTTGAAGAAAATAAAACATAACTGAGAATCAAACATATTTATTAGACAATTTAAAAATATTTAAAAGTGAGACATCTGACTTTGTTTTATAGAACTATGTGCGTCAAAATTGATCTCCACTGATGATGTCGCTACACGCAAACAGTTTTCCAAATGAACATCAGTAATTCAATCTCACTTGTGATTTGATGTACTTCATGCAACTAAAAAGCTGTTCACACACACAAGTGTTTCCACATAGAGAAACCATCGACAGAGCATGTTTGTAAAATGCAGGATATTTATCCTTGTCCAAATACGTTTCATAGAACTCTTCCAAACCAACTTGATGAAATTTCTCCAACGTTTCAGGGTTTACTTACTTATAGAATTGATATGGTAGACAGGCTACTTGGTTAAAATAGTTTGAACTGTAATTATAAATATGTTAAATATGTATTTTAATGTTGATTGCAAAATCTCCGCAGATGCATAATCTCTCCAGATAATAAAACGAAACTACAGAATAACACGGAACTTTGTCAAGCTGGACTGAAAGTAGTTATGAGTATGAGCCCAATAGCATTGTGAGCTTCCCGAAGATGCTGAAGACTACAGAACATATGTAGCTGAAGTTGAAGTCTCATATTAAATTTTATCAACACCTAGCATCGGACAAAAAACTAAGTAACCTTGACTGTCAAATAATGGTGAAGCGGGATATTTGAAATAGCTAAAAATCTATGAATTTTTCCAAAACTGAGAGATATTTCAAATTTCTCTTAGCTATAATTTAAAAATACATGATACGAATAATATAGTTACAATTTTACATTAAAATTACATTAATTATTTTTAAATTTAAAAATCTACACACAAAAGTAATTTACCTTCAGTATCCAGAAATACCACCGACAGTCTTTCACCATTTGTTCTTCTCATAAGCCACGGCTAAAAATGTACATTTTTTAAAACGTTAAAATATTTTCCAAATCTAAAATTATTATTAAATAATATAATTGAATTTTTATATCATTCTAATATATAACTTGAGTTGATATAAAAATTTAGAAAAAACATTTCAGATAAAACCATTATTAATTTCTAAGATTAATGAATACTCTGATTTCTGATTTAACTTATTAAAATAATTATTATTTAACATAAGATATTAGGAAATAAATTGTATTCTTAATGAATTATGTTAATTTATCTATATGGTAGAATTTAAACTGAGATATGTTAAATAATAAAATAATAATGTTAAAGTTAAATTTATATAATAAAATTCATTAATTAAATTTTTACATAAATAATTATTTAGCATATATTTCATTATACTCTATATTCATGTACATTAAGCATAAATTATACTTCAAAATAATTAATATTCATGCTTATAAGTGATTACTATTAAAATATGCAGCAAAAATGTAAATAAATGTAATAACAGTAATCAATATTTTAAAATTTCATTCATGAAAAATATTTTTTGTTAGTGTAATTTTACAGATACCAATGTAAAACAGTGAATTTGAAATAATTCTATATTTAAATTAAAATGTTTGAAATAACTTTTGTCACTAAAACTTTATAATTTATCTAATAAAATGATTTAGATAAACTAATTTAAAGAACAGATAAGCATTAAGCACCAATTGACAGTCCATTGAGATTAAAACTACATTTACAAGAGGGAAGCTAATCTCATTCAGAAATAATTATATATAAAATTAGAGTTTAACTACTACATTATTCACAATAATCACAGTAAACTTAGTTAAATCATTANACATAGAGAAACCATCGACAGAGCATGTTTGTAAAATGCAGGATATTTATCCTTGTCCAAATACGTTTCATAGAACTCTTCCAAACCAACTTGATGAAATTTCTCCAACGTTTCAGGGTTTACTTACTTATAGAATTGATATGGTAGACAGGCTACTTGGTTAAAATAGTTTGAACTGTAATTATAAATATGTTAAATATGTATTTTAATGTTGATTGCAAAATCTCCGCAGATGCATAATCTCTCCAGATAATAAAACGAAACTACAGAATAACACGGAACTTTGTCAAGCTGGACTGAAAGTAGTTATGAGTATGAGCCCAATAGCATTGTGAGCTTCCCGAAGATGCTGAAGACTACAGAACATATGTAGCTGAAGTTGAAGTCTCATATTAAATTTTATCAACACCTAGCATCGGACAAAAAACTAAGTAACCTTGACTGTCAAATAATGGTGAAGCGGGATATTTGAAATAGCTAAAAATCTATGAATTTTTCCAAAACTGAGAGATATTTCAAATTTCTCTTAGCTATAATTTAAAAATACATGATACGAATAATATAGTTACAATTTTACATTAAAATTACATTAATTATTTTTAAATTTAAAAATCTACACACAAAAGTAATTTACCTTCAGTATCCAGAAATACCACCGACAGTCTTTCACCATTTGTTCTTCTCATAAGCCACGGCTAAAAATGTACATTTTTTAAAACGTTAAAATATTTTCCAAATCTAAAATTATTATTAAATAATATAATTGAATTTTTATATCATTCTAATATATAACTTGAGTTGATATAAAAATTTAGAAAAAACATTTCAGATAAAACCATTATTAATTTCTAAGATTAATGAATACTCTGATTTCTGATTTAACTTATTAAAATAATTATTATTTAACATAAGATATTAGGAAATAAATTGTATTCTTAATGAATTATGTTAATTTATCTATATGGTAGAATTTAAACTGAGATATGTTAAATAATAAAATAATAATGTTAAAGTTAAATTTATATAATAAAATTCATTAATTAAATTTTTACATAAATAATTATTTAGCATATATTTCATTATACTCTATATTCATGTACATTAAGCATAAATTATACTTCAAAATAATTAATATTCATGCTTATAAGTGATTACTATTAAAATATGCAGCAAAAATGTAAATAAATGTAATATCAGTAATCAATATTTTAAAATTTCATTCATGAAAAATATTTTTTGTTAGTGTAATTTTACAGATACCAATGTAAAACAGTGAATTTGAAATAATTCTATATTTAAATTAAAATGTTTGAAATAACTTTTGTCACTAAAACTTTATAATTTATCTAATAAAATGATTTAGATAAACTAATTTAAAGAACAGATAAGCATTAAGCACCAATTGACAGTCCATTGAGATTAAAACTACATTTACAAGAGGGAAGCTAATCTCATTCAGAAATAATTATATATAAAATTAGAGTTTAACTACTACATTATTCACAATAATCACAGTAAACTTAGTTAAATCATTATTTTCTTTCATATTGTATGGCATGAAATATTTTTTGAATAAAACAGCAATAAACATTAATTAAAATATAAAATGAGTTTAATATGCTTAATCTATAACATTACACACATATTAATTCATAAGTTTGATCAAAAGAATATCTGAATATTTAGAAAGCAAAATTATATTTCTGAAGCAACAAAAGCTTTTATAGTGACCAGTTCTGTTTATGACCTTCATCTAATTGGAAAGTTTAACTGTCTTACAGTGAGTTTAAACTCTGTAGTTAATTAACTTGTAAAATGCAGTACATGGAACAGAAAATAAAAAAAGAATGCAGCATATCAAATGTTTTAAGATTTACAAATAAAGATCAAATGCATATGGCAAAAATGTAGCTAACTATATAACATAAACACACTGAGTAATAAGAGTAAATAAATTCTAAAACACAATTTATTGCTTAAATAATAATTTCCCATGCTCCCAGAAACATTTTTTGTTTACAAATTTGACAAAGTATGGAACTTCAGTATGATTTAATTAATATTCTAGTCTTGTTTCATTCTACTTCACTTCCTAACTGAATAACAAAACAAACTTCATTGGATACTTATTACTTATCAGCTTTAATTAGTTTTGTGTTCTTTAAGCTTGCTCTATAAGAATCTGGGTGTATTGTATATTTTCATGCATTATATATATATATATTTTTTTAAAGTGTCATTTTCTTTATAAATCAAGCTTAAACTCAATTTCTACTGCAAAAAAGTAATTTTAAGATTCCTAAAATGACTGCTGCATTCAAAAATTTAATTTCTACACAGAGCTGTATTTCAATAGTAAGCAAACTGGAATGAAGTTTTACTTTAAAAGAACAATGAAATTACATCAATAAAATGACATATAGAAATAAAAACAGTAAAGAAACTGTAAATTTATATTTTTTATAAATACAACTTTGTAATATTCCTTGATGTAAATTTTAAAATGAATATATTTTTAAAAGCCTTATCATAAAGTAATTAATTATAATAGTATAATAGAATAATTATAATAGTGATTAAGTATCTTTATCCACTTAGCAATGAAGTCAGTTGCTTCAAAACTCTTAAGTCTAAATTTTTTGGATTAAATGGCTAACAAGAACTAATTTTTTTATATAAAGTTGCTTGTGAAATATTCTAAATTTATATAGTTAATAATATAAATGCATACATATAAAAAATGAAAAAAGTGAAAATCTATGAATTTTTTAGTTGGTAAATTATAAATGTGATAAAATTAATAAACTTAAGGCTATAAATAATATATTGAATTGATTTACAAACTAAAGCAGTTTTAATAATTAATTATAAATATTTTATTACTCTTCCCCACATCCATATTCCCATAGTTTCTGGTTGAACAGAAGGACCTATGCCAAATCCATTTGACTTTCCCATTAGTTGGTTCATTAAAAATGATTTTCCTGAATGAAACTTCCCAACTACTGAAACAATTGCAACAGGTCCTAGTATTTTCTGCAAAAACTAATTAAAATACATTAAATAAATTTTATTTTAATGAACATATTTAAAAATAAATTTTAATATTAAAATTATATTTCAGTTAAAAAATTATTCTTACAGCAACATTTTCTTTAATAATTATTAAATTCTTATGTTGTTTATCTGGCTTAACTAATTGTAGTGGTTTATCAGGAAAAATTGAAATATCTGAATGTTCATAAAGATCACAAGCTGGTTCATTTCCTATAAAAAAAAAATTAATAAAAATTAAAAATTTAATTAAATTAAGAACAAGAAATAAATAAATTTCCAAGATCAAAGCAGGAATTTATAGACTATTAAGATTTTATAAGTAGCTTTATCATATTTCCTCAATTGTAAAAGCTAAATTTTAATATTTCTCAAACTAATATATTCATTGACTCAAGAAGCATATGGCAACAACATGCTGATTCAGATAGATCATTGATGCTATCTAGTATGGAGAAAAAGACAGCTAATACTTCCATAATAAACAAAAGAAGATTGTAAAACACAATCTATGGTACTACACATTTGTCCTTAAAAAATTTGTCAGTGGAACTATGGAAAAGAAAATTATAAGAAAATTGTCAACAAAATGTACGTGAACAATCTTCATTGTATCTATAATGTTCTTACTTCAGTTATATGCATTAATACTATAAATATTAAATGCAACTAAAAGTTGGACTTCTTTGCCATTTAAAATGTCTTTAAAAACATTATATTATGAAAAAGAGGTTATATATGCAGATGAGAAAGACACAATACTGCAGTGTTCATTTATTTTAGCATTTTAGTCAAAATAAAATTTCAGTAATTCTGTGGATAAAGTTTTGTAATTGTAGATAATATTTTTTGCATACTAAATTTTAAATAATATTAAATTTTATACTTAAAAAAAAAAAAAAAACACAGTAAATGGAATTTACATGAAAGACTAAAAAGCAAAAAATAATATCCAAATGAGAAAAAGTTCAACTGTTTTAACTTGATGTATAATTTAAGTATTAAAATCAACCAACTGTAGTAAGATTGACTAAAATAGTGTGCAAATTAATATTTAAACATAGATAAGGAGATAAGGTTTATCATTAGACAGAACAAAATTATACATAATCAAAAAATAAAAACAGAGATTAAGTAAAAATGGGATTGTTTTGATTGAGTATGGTTAATTACACAATAAAATCTTATAAAATTTTTCAGTTTTGATTATATCAGAAATGGTACTTAGTAATCATACCTGAATAATCTCTTATAGTTTTTTAATTTAAAATTTTATATACATATTCATAGTTTAATCATCCCACCATCAGTTAAGTAATATATTGGGTTCTTGAGATGTTTA
This sequence comes from Centruroides sculpturatus, assembly GCF_000671375.1. Taxonomy (NCBI): domain Eukaryota; kingdom Metazoa; phylum Arthropoda; class Arachnida; order Scorpiones; family Buthidae; genus Centruroides; species Centruroides sculpturatus. The sequence goes on along the minus strand of NW_019384651.1, from coordinate 7,595 downwards.
TAAATACTCATAGTTTATTCAGTAATTATAAAAATACCGGATGTTTTTATTTCTTTTAAATTCAGTTTAATATGGTACTGGTCCCTGACAAATTGGGAAAAGATATTCCTAGTCCACCACACCAAGTCTGAGAAGCACCGATCTAGATCATTTGGATTCCACTATGAGTGTCAACTACTAAGCTCATCTTTATATCAGAGTCAATCTATCTCAATCTGTAGCTCTTTGCATTTTGTTATTTTCTCAACTGTTTTTCCTCAACTTGACTAACTCCAGATGTTGTCACATCTAAGATCCATGCCTGTTTCTTCTCAACTGTTAAAATAAAATAAAATTTACCACTTAGAGCACATCCATACATTTCAATTTGCCAAATTCTGAGCAAACATTCGATGAATACTGAGTAGTGTAGATGGTTTACTCACGACAAATGTTTGGTATTTTCAGTTTCCCAATTATTGTTGGTAAATTGTGTCAAATCAAAGAACATAAATATTTGCCTCCATGCATTTGTGTTGTCCATTCACACATTTGTATATTTTCTTGTTTTTTGTCATCAGTATTGATATTTTAATCATTTTTAAACTAGATCTAATTTTTTACTTTTTAATTTAATTAATTATTTTTTTATTTGGTTTGTAGTTTAAATATTTATTTTATTTTTTTATACAGTTTTTTCTGGTCTTTTTTTTGCAAATACAGTTTTGTTGTGTTTTTTTTAAATTCCTTTCTTTTTCACATTCCCATTTTTCTACTTTGGTGAAGTGATTCCATCCACATTTTCTTCTTTTACACTTTTTTTCATTAACAGATATGAACTATTCATAACTATAAAACCAGTAGTACAAATTATTTTTTGAGAATTGTCCATTTTCTAAATCTTAGGCAAAATTCATTGTTCCTGTACAAACCAATGCTTGGCAAATAATCAAATGTGTGTACAGTACATGTATTTATGCCCAACAAGTTACAAACAGTTCAGCAAATAGTGAATGTGTGGAAGCGCCCTTATATAAATTCCAACAACGAGTATTTAATTCTTTCTAAATGCTTGAGATGGTATTAGACAATCAGTACAGAAGACAGGCCCCATCAACTGATACACTAACATTGTTACGGTAGGTGAAGACCATGAGGGTTGTTATGCACAGGCCTTTATCAAGGCTCTTATCTGTTTGAAGAATGATTTATACAAGTATTTAATAAAACAACAGCATTCTTGACTTAAATTGATAGGTCTCTGGTTGCTGGTTGTCGAACAATCAAGTATACAAGAACACAACACAAAATAGAACATATAAAATTTAAAATAGTGAACAAATTTAAATTGTTATATATATTTTGTTGTATTTCCTAGATAATAACCTTATTTTAATAATTTGATTATTTCTATGATTTGATTCAATTTTGATTATTTATTACCAAATAAAAATTCAAACAAACAACATGTTATTCATTTAAAACGACCTTTTCTCTCAAAGATGATTTTAAATTGCAACGTAAAGCAATGTTGCAATTAGTCATTTCTACATGTATTTTGAAAAAATGAAGTAATATCCATAATTTATTGAAAAAAACAAATAGACACGAATTTCATAAAATTTGCATTCCTTAAATATCATTTCTATTTTTGTACCAGCTTTAGTTATTAATCAAGAAATATATATTCTTATATATTCAAAAGAAAACATAAAACTTCTAAATTATTGTCACTTTTCATGAATTTTACCAAAATCATTAACAAAGAATATTATATTTTATGACGATAGCAAAATCTTCATAGAACTGTTTCATTCTTTCAAACTACGTTTTCATTTTAATCTATTTATACATTCTATTCAACTATTATTTAACAAAATACAACTTGTAATTACAAATTCAAAATAATGATTCACAATAAGTAAACTTCTACCTAAATATATAATGAAAAATACATACTTCCATCAGTATATGGACTAGAAACGGCCAGAATTAAAAGCAGGCATTTAAGCATTCTTGAAAGTAAACAAACATTCCTCTTACCGGTCGCGACCATGCTTTTATGTTAAGTGTTGCCAGTTCCATTGATTTTAAAAATGTGGTTTTAATCAATTGAAATATTAAAATATCTGTAAAATGTTAAGAACAATTTTCTAAAATAATCAAAATGTTTTCAGAAATATTAAACTTAACAACACTAATCAAAATTAATTTGAAAAAAAAATTGAAAAGCTAATAAATTCTTAGATTGAAATCCAGTTTTTGATTATAATATTATATAAAGAATATATAGCGAATATTCCTGTGTATAATATGGCACATTAGTAGAAAAAAAGGATTCGAAATTTATCAATGATTAAGATGAAATATTCCATGAAATATTCAATTAAATAGTTACTTTAAAGAAATAAACATTAGCGAGATTGCGGCCGAAGTTTCATCTCTAAAATGTGAACGTCGAGCGCCGCTATCTCGTAAGCGGTGCTCGACGTTCGACGTTCACGTTTAGTGATCAAAACTTCGGCCGCAACTTTGCTATTTTTGAAGAACACCAGTGTGATGGAGTCGGTAAACACAAATAGCACGACTCCGATTCCGACCTTTTATTCCACGATTCCGTTTTTAAGGAATCCTAGTATGATAGGTATACCATTAGGGACGGCCGGAAGGCCGAGCGGTCAAGGTGGCAGCCTACCGCTCTGGGGGATCCGGTTCGAATCCAAACGGGTCAAAACATCCCCAGAAATCTTTCTGGGGTGGTTCGTCCGGATACGTCGGCTCTCACCCCTCACCACCCGGCTGCTTCATTGTGGGCCTGGCCGAACCCATAATGAGCAGCGGAGTAGCGTGGGTATCAGCAGCCCGGGCGGAGGAAAATTTCGCCGTCCCGTTATTTAGGTATCTCAATTTAAAAAAACAAAAAAAGGTATCTCAATTTAAAAAAAAAAATAGGTAACTCAATTTAAATCTAAAATTCAGTTTCGTAACAGAAGAACAAGTAATGAAAATTTCCTTGCCAGTGTAGCCACCTGTTCAAAATAGCTCCATTGAATATTTGAGGTGTATATGAAAACAAATGAATCGTACAAGCAAAAAAAAAAAAAACCAAAAAAGGTCGACAGCTATGCACACGGTGAGTCAATTCCCGGACTATTCCGTGCTCATTTCAATCGGTCCGAATCGTAGGTGCGACGAGACTATGGGATAAAATGGTTCAAATTTTTACAAGATATTATTATTATTTATTGTGAAATTTTGCCGCCTCCTAAAAAGTGCCGCCTGGGGCGGGCCGCCCCTGCCGCCCCACTCCGTTATTCGAGGCACCACTGTATATTGTAAAATTTTAAAATATGAATTTTGGAAAAATATACCAGTCATCTTGAATCGATGCGTGCCATCCTGCCCCAAGAAATTAAACCGGCGAATAATAAGGTGGAAAAATCCTATTACTGTAATTGCATTTTGCAGTTTCCGCTTCCTCTTTTAGTTTGTTGCAATTAGATTTTGATCTCGATTTTACTTTTTATTTTTTTGCTATGTTTGCTGTTTGATTGTTATAAAACCAAATTATGTTATAGAAGCAATAATAAAAAATTATAATAGAAAGGCAGTGAAAAAGTTAATTTTTAAATATGTTGAACTGGATATCTATGAAACCAAGTCATTTAACTACCGATGTTTGTTATTGTTGATGTTAGGCGAAGAATATGGAATTAAGAAGAATCCTGGAACTTAGCAAAACTTACTTCTTGTAAGAAACGAACAATTTTAAGGGAAATTATTAATAAAACAAGCTCTCAAAAATTTTGCTGTAAAACCCGAATATGCAGCAAGCTCGGGAACAGTTTGGAACATAGTTTATGTAGCCAATTATTTCAAATACAATGAAAGAAAGTCGGATAGGTTACAGACAAGCACAAGGCTTCCAGAAATCACATGACCTGGAAGGAACAGTGGAGAAATATGATTGTGATCAGATGAGAAAAAATTCAATTTAGATGGGACAGATGGTTACCAATACTTTTGGCATCATTTAAGAAAGGAGAAGGAATCTACTCCAAACGACGAGTGGGTTGGGGGTGTCGGGATAAAAATCGTCTGGCGCACGGTTTTCCCGCGCTTTTCCAATTGTTCAACGGACGACGGTTGTCGCCATAGAAACGGCGATCAGACCACCTTTTCGACCGCTCATTGGTTGAGAGACATCACACCATCGGTGGACGTCTTGTAGAGCTACGTAATGCTGTGTACATACTTTACTTTCAATATATATGTGTCGTTGGTAAGTTTGCGCTTATATTGGTGATTTGAACTTTACTGGGGGTTTCGTGATGGTTTGGACTGTCTTTGGAAAACGAGTGAATACAAATATTGCCTATCCTGAAAGAAGGCAGAATGCTAAAGGATACATTCAGTAGTTAGAAAAGCATTTATTTTCCTTCAGAGAGAGACTGGAGAGGTCATCAATGACAGTTCCGGCAAGATAATGCTCTCATCCATACCGCCAACATTACCCCTGGAAATGTTGGCGGGAATGTTTTGGGTCATGGATTGGCCAATCATGTCAATGGATTTGAACCCTATAGAGAATGTCTGGGAACTTCCGGTCAGATCAGTCTACGCAAATGGAAAGCAATAACACCACAGACCTGAAGACTGCAATCATTGAGAAATAGGAAGAAATTCCTCAGGGTTTTTTCGAAAATTGATCAAGTCGATGACGGGCAGTTTTTAAAGTAATCGTAAACAAAAGATCATTCTGGTTATTAGCTTTCATAAATAACCTCGGAAATATTTTCTGTCCATTATTCATAAGTGATCTTATAATTATTGAACATTTCAAGAAACTCATTTCTTTAACAAAATTATTCTATTGTTTATATTAGAACTTGATACTTGTATATAAATGTAAAAATAAGTGGAATACATAAAATTAAATCACTTCACCATCTGAAATAACCGAATGTTCTAATCTTTATTGAATGCACTGTACTACAGTCTCATAGAATAATTAATTATAAAAAACTATATCTATAGCAGAAGAACCGGAAATTTCGGAAAATCTAGTGAACTGAAAAATCGGTATAACTAGGAAAACCAGAAACTGGGTTGACTGAGATCCTGTGGATGTGGAGAAAACATTGACTTGTAGCTGGAAACCAGCGAGTCAGAACGAAGGAGCGAAATGGGAAACTGCCAACCGGGATGTCAAGATTCTCTAGTTTCCTCAATTTTTGACTCACAGGACTCCACTTTTTCTCTTGGCTCCGGACCCACCAGTGGCCAAGCGGCTCCGTTCCTTGAACACTGGAAGTTTGGTCGTGGGTTCGCGCCTCGCCAGAACGGGCTGGCCACGTGGAAATTTTCCGAGTTTTCTTCACGTTTGTAACGCCTGAATAGAGGCCAATTACCCTTAAAAAGGCATCCACTAGACAGATCGCCCAAGTGTTGCAAAAGAACATCGTTATAACGTAAAAAAAGGATCCAATGCTACGGTTTTGTCGCAAATGTCGCAAGTCCAAGGTTCGGTGGTGAAATGGGACGAGGCAACAATTATAAAACCAGTGTCTTCCCCCA
>NW_019384651.1:0-604 GCF_000671375.1 Centruroides sculpturatus | reverse complement strand
CTTAGAAAAAAGGCTACATGAATATTTATCCTCACAGATAGAAGATGATAGACTGGTGGCAAAAGATCCTCTTGTCGTAGTGAAGGAAGTGCAAAATATTTCTTTAATGGAAGACGAAGTAGCGACCGTTTTAGATTATGAAAGTATGTATCCTTCAGTAAGGATTGAATCATGTATGGAGGCATTATTGGATTTCATGTACAACAACAACCCTCAGTTGCTTGGTTACACCCAAGACCTAGAGGAACTCGCTAGCCTGGTATGCTATCAATCTTGTTTTACTTTTTGTGGTCGAATTTACAGACAGAAAAGAGGGGTTCCGATGGGAAGTCCCCTCTCTGGAATTCTTTGCAAGTTAGAAGATTAGAAAGAGAAGTTCTACGAAGTTTTAAGGAAGATGTCATACATTTCGTCAGATATGTGGATGACATTTTTATATTATGGAGAAATAATAGCAGGGTACATGAATTTTTGAATAGAATCAATAATAACAAAGATGGTCTTATATTAAAATTAGAGCAAAAAAGTTCCTTGAATGTGCACTTCTTGGACATTAATATCAAGTTCATGGGAGATCATTTGTCCACCAGCGTATATATTAAAC
>NW_019384650.1:545673-554993 GCF_000671375.1 Centruroides sculpturatus | reverse complement strand
AAAACAATACTAGTTGGTGATTTCACTGTTTTAGCCCACTTGACTGCTACTGCCAGGCTTGATCAGATACCACAGTATCAGAGGACACCACTTTGCTGGATGCCTTGCTGCTTGAAGCCTGCTGGTCAAAAATGCTGCCTCTATTATAAAAGCGGACTTCGAGAGCATTGCCTACTATGTTAGCAGCATATTCATATGAAGGACTTCTTTGATAGGAGCAGTTGATTTAGAAGATGACAACTACGAAATATATTCATCCCTTTGGCGCCATTTGCAATCTCCTGGACTGCGAACAAATCAGTTGTTTGCAGTCGAGAGTTGTCACAAATCTGATTTTTTTCTATAAATCCGGCATCACGTTTTTGGGTTTCTTCTGCATCAAGTCGCATGTTTATATTATTCCTCCAGCTTGCAGCTTGTTTGTGTAATGTTTTGTTGAAGTCCGTGACACATACCGTACCTATTACAGGTATTATGCCGTCAAATCTGCCATATGTGTAGATGAATGGAGGTGTATAGATATTTGTCACTGTAGTAGTGAACTTGGCAAATTTTCTTATGAGACTGCTCCTGCTGCATTTGACCAGCTCTGCTCTCTTTTCTGTTCCGACTGGAGCTATGCCAATATTGTAAATGAATCTGCTGACAGCTTTAAATGCATTTCTACTTGAAACACTAAGCTTTGATAGCCAATAAAATGTATTAAATATGTCTGAGGCAGCAATCTGTTACTGGAACAAACTTGCTTGTTGACCTTCAAGCCCATCAATGAGAATTTTTGCCTCTTTAATGGCCGTCTGTATCAGGGAACTGTCTGCAGCATTGATTTTTTTCTATAAACCTGACATCACGTTTTTTGGGTTTGGTAAGATATTGCCGTAGACAAGAGAAGGAACCCTCTGCCAGTAAATTTCTGTCTTCTTCATTTGGCAATTGAATTGCCTCTTTGTGGTATGTAGCTTGACGTTTATCCACTGGTACTCTTCCGAGGTAATCTACAGTAGGATCTTCCAACCATACCACAAAATCGACATATGCAGGTCATGGCTTTCTGATGTTCCCCTACTTGCAAGTATTTTGGCATGTTGCTCCTTCATTAGTTCCAGCTTGTGCACAAGATAAGTGAGCACTGATTGACTCACAAAATCCTCAGTGACTGTATGACCCTCAATTGCAAAAAACTCCAGGTGGTTGAGTTCTTGTTGGAGTTTCTTGCAGAAAGCTGTGACAGAGTTTTTGTGCCGTTTTAATGAGTCTTCGGTACCAACCTCCCCATTAATGAACTTTTCATAAATCTGGTTGAGAGGGTTTGTAATTTCCTCAGACATGGCATTGATTGTGGCAGTGAAGAAGATCGAGCTGTGGAGCCACAACATTCCCGCTGTCTGTGCTGCTCCACCTGATGCCAAGTTGAAGTAATCACAGAGGATAGCACATTGTTCTCTATAAGGTTTACCAGCCATCCTCTGGGCAAAACTACCCTCTCTAAGAACACGTGCGAGCAGAGAAGGGTAGAAAGTAATAGTGGTGTTTGCACCAGCATCTTTTGAAATCTTAAGAGCATCAGCATAATTATGAATTGGCAGGTCTTTGTCAGCCATTACAAACAGCTTACGAGTTAATTCAAAAGCTTTTATTGCAAGAACAGTGAAGGTGAGAATTTTGCTTGAGTTCTTTTATTGTTGAAACAGTTAATACTTTCTTTTCCTGGACTTAATTTCTCAGGTTAATTATAGTTGAGAAACCTAAAGTATCTTTTAATCAGATAATGTTACACTTAAGGCGGCTTGTGTTTCTTCGAGACTCAGAATAGTATCTTAAAACTGTGTGCTCAGCAACTCTGCTCCTACTCAGAATCCAAAAAGTCCCAACGGGACCATCCTAACACATATGCGCAAACAGTGGCAGCCACCATGGACCCGTTCTAGATGCACCCAGAGCAGGGAACATGAGCCGACAGACCAACCTGACGATGTGAGGGGGCAGCAGATGGCCATAATGATACAGCTAGCCACCCTCTAAGCAGCAGTGGAGGTCCTTTGGGGGAAGTTGTGCACAATTCAACAGAGGATCTGGATCTGTCCATGGCAATGACAGCTCTGATGACAGGCAAGCACCCATCTAGGAAAATGGATACTCAGGAGGCCCTCTGCAGGTTAAAAAGGAAAAAGGACTTTCTCGCCAGCAGAGAGCCGCTACGACTCATTCTGACACTGAAGAGACCCCATCGGGGGAGGATGCTCTGAGTAACCCTGGCGCAACGCATGCTCAGTCCCTGGAGGACCTCTCTCCATTAACACCCATAGAACTGGTCAAATTCAGTTGGTGCCCATCCTCTGTCCAACCCCATAATGGCTAGATGATCACAGGCCAGCATGCCCTATGCATTGCTCAATGGAACATGCAGGAGTATGTGCTAAGTGTGACTTGATCCTCACGGCAGAATGGTTCTAGGCTGTGGACATTATTATACTGCAAGAGACATGGCTGGGACTGAGCAACACGTTCAGGTTACCGGGCTTTACGGTCTTCCGCTCGGACTGAACTTCTGGCCAGGGGGGCTTGCTCAGTGATAGTGAACCGTTGGCTGGCTAGGCATCATCACCACAGGGTAATGGCTGGGGATTGGAGAACCAAGAGACCTTGGTCTTTGTCATGGGTAGGACTGTCAGTAGTTAACATTTACGCCCTGCATGGCTGTTAGGGGGGTGACTGGAATGCACACCACCCCCATTGGGACACGGGTTGCATGCAGCCAGACAGTATGGGTCAATCTCTCTTTACATGGCTCACGACAGCAGACTACGGATGCCTCAATACAGGGGAACCAACTCACTTCTATGGAGGTGAATCAGCCATTGATATCATGTTTTGCTGGATCAATTTGCTGGGTTCGATGACATGGGGAATGTACAGAGATACTCTGACCAGTGACCATGCCCCTATAGTGACGACAGTGACAATGTTGGGCATCCCTCTCGGTTGTGCAGCTCCCTGCATTCGGTAGCGAACAGATTGGACTTGGTATGCAAACTGCTTGTGGCATAACCCCGACCCCCCGCCCACACTTACAGCGACCTGTTTGGGATAGTCTGGCAGACAATCTCGGACACAACAGTGCGCTCCCTTGCCCCACCACAGTGGAAGTCCCTGTGGTGGGGCAAAGGAACTCCTTTTGTAGGTGCCTATGGGCAAAGAAGTGGCATCCCTAACTTGATGGGACACATACAAAAAACTGAGCACGGAGCTCCATAGAGTGTATGCCAGTCTCGGCGTGATTGGTGGAGTCGCACCTGTGCTAGACCCCTCACCATGTCAACGATCTACTGGATCTTCCGATGTCTGTGTTCCCCGCAGGAGAATGCCAAGGACCACTTTGTCCTTCTAAATCCTACAGTACTTGTCACACCACACCAACAAGCAGAAGAATTAACAAAGTTTTTCGGATGCTGTCACCCGCAGGGATGTTTTGTGCCCCAACCAGAACCCAGTTGGCCACAGGCCAGGTGGGAAGAACAGCCCTTCATGCAACAGGACCTGCAATAGGCACTTTGTCGAATCAAACCAACTGTGCCTGGGCCTGGACCACATAGCAGCACAGGCCTTAAGGGCACTGCTGCCAGAAGGGATCAGAGTCCTATTAGACTGATAAAAAATAAAAATTGCCAGGACAATAATGACATTTATAGAAAATATATTTCTTTTCTGACTATACATACATAGATGAGTCTTTATTTTCTGTCCCTTCACATGCTGTACAAGGCAATAACAAATTCCACTGGCGAAGTCGACCTTTTTATGTATGCTACCATTCGCCATAAAATGTAAAATATAAATATATAGAAAATATATTTCTTCTTGACTATACATACATAGATGAGTCTTTGTCTACTTTCTGTCCCTTCACATGCTGTACAAGGCAATAACAATTCATACAGCATGTGAAGGGACAGAAAATTGACAAAGACTTATCTATGTATGTATAGTCANTTTTTATGTATGCTACCATTCGCCATAAAATGTAAAATATAAAATTATATAAAAAAATATAAAATTAACTATTTTACATTTTATGGCAAATGGTAGCCTACATAAAAAGGTCGACTTCGCCAGTGGAATTTGTTACCTCATACAGCATGTGAAGGCACAAAATAGGGGAGTGTTCTAGCACCCCTGCTCTTCACTTGCTACATGGCCGACCTATGGAAAGTGCTCCCAACAGAGGTCATGACGGTCTTGAAAGCAGATGACTTTTATATTACAGCGACCAGCGCCAATCAGACTTGTGCGACTGGATATGCGCAAAAAGTGTTAAACTCCCTAGACCACTGGGTGACAACCTGGAGTTTGTCATTCACCGCAATGAAGAGTGTGGTAATTGATTTCTCCCCCAAGAAGAGGTGGCCAGTTGTCAATTTGACCCTGAGCTCAGGGAACATACTACAACGGTCATCACTGCAGATCCTCATGGTCCACTTTCATCAATCATTTATGTGGACAGCCCATGCTGATTGTCTGCATTTTAAACTTACACACGCTGGATCATACCTTAAATATTTTACCTCCAGCCGGAATGGAGCTTGTAGGGAGAGCATCTTACATCTTACCAAGGCTGTGTTAAGCCCAATGGCCGAATCTGGGGCTCCCCTGCTGGCAGGGGCATCCCCCTCCACTCTAAAAAGTATTGAGAAGCCTTTTCACATGGCTCTGAGAACCACTCTAGGAGTACCTAAGACAACCCCCATTGTCCATATTTCCGGAAACAGGTTACATTCCTCTGCACAGCAGGCTCCGTATGCGGGCCCTTTCATACACTGTGGTCCACATATCCAGAGGAAAACTCAGCCCTCTCTATGACCTGTATCATTAGGCAAACAGCCTATCCTTCTATAGATGGCGGCAACATCAGTCACCATACATCTATTGGGTCCAGGTGGAGGCCCGCTGTGCAAACATCTTGCTGAACCGGATATACCAGCAACAGTGTGCGCCGCCCGACCAGCATCCGTAGTCGGCTGAGTCTAGACTATAAACATGACAGGGTTTCCTCCAGACGCTATTTGCACACAATTTAAGTGGACATCAACCAAATGGCCAGAGTGGGAGCAGATAGGGGTAGACGTATCGAAAACAAGGGCATGTACGATCATAGGGGTAGTGGTCATGAGTCGGAACATAACTGAAGTCTGGTCACTCCATGAGATCATTAGTGTTTTCTGGGCAGAGGACCAGGGGCTCCTGAGGGCTTTCCAAATCCTTGCACAGACCAATAGACCTATGGTTATCTTTTCTGATAGCCTATCAGTACTCCAGGCAGTGGCAAACGTGACTTTTTCGTCACCTGCTCTAATCATTGATTTGGCTGCAAGTTTAGGCAGGCAGAGGGTGGCCTCCAGCCACACAGAAATCCTGATAAATGAGATGGCCTACTCAGTGGCGCAGCTTGCCACTCCAAAGGGCTCTGTTTGGAGAACACTGCTGCTGCGCGAGCCAGGTTGCACAGTCTGCACTAATACAGTCCGCCGGTTGACGGACTCCTGGTCAGCTGACCTGAGGGGTAAGGGCAGGGACCATCAGGGGCCAACAAAGTTTCCATTCACCGATTCGATGCGTAGTGGTAGTACCATGGGGCAAAGGGCCACCCTTTGGCCCATGGTACTACCACTACGCATCGAATCGGTGGATGGAAACTTTGTTGGCTCGATTACGAACGGAGACCACCCCTTTAAATGCCTTCCTTTTCTCTCAACAGTTACATGATTCACCAAACTGCCTGGAGAAAGAGAAAGAGACGACTCTGCATTTCTGGCTAAAATGTCCCCATTATGCCAACGCACGCCACAATCTGGGTATGTCATTGAATGTCAACCTGGACAATGTTCGTATGCTGCTTCCTATATATGAGCCGTCTGAATGACATCTTTCCCTGCCACCTAATGGGTTAGATATACCCTAGGTATCCAAGGTGTCGGTGCTTCCGGTCGCCATCTTGTTTGTACATGCACATATGCAAACAAGATGGCGACCATCGACAATAACCAAAACGCGCCTATATTTAAACTATTTTTTTTTAAACTAAAACATTTTTAAAACGTAAATTTGCTACATACTTTTGGTTTAATTTCCTACTTTTGGACCAGAGACAAAAAATAAAAAAGTCACCATACTACCATTGAAAACCATCGATAACCGGACCTAGTGAATTACCAGATTGGATCATACATCAGTGGTTCGAACAGGATTTGCCTAGAGTGCAAGTATAAGTTTAAGCCTATGGGGAAACTGCAGCGCGGCCTCAGAATAAAATATAAACATAACCTAGGTTATGAACAGTAATGAATGAATCACTATCCTCCGGGAGGTCCGTAGAGAGCTCGAACAGTCGAACGCCACTTAGTGGAAAACTAAAACGGCGTAAAATGCATTGTGAAAGGTAAGTTTAATCTCCAGATAAACAGTAAAAACCAAATTTTCCTACTCTTTTTTTTTTAAAAAAAAGTTAAAAGTAAATTGTAAACTAAAAAAAACACGAACGCCATTCGAAAAGATAAAAACATGCACCTTCCATCTACACCGTAACCGAACTCAAAATTTGCATAATTCCTCATATTTTCCGAGTGGAAATTTTTGAAGAAAATTTTCATACGAAACCGTCAGTATGATAAGTGCCATCTACATTTAATTTCTAAACGCGCATGCCGTCGAGGTTACCGGATGGGCCGCCATTTTGGATACCTAGGGTAAATCTAACCGGATAAATATATAAATCTGAGTGGCGTGCCGTCATTGGAAGCGGTGAATGCGCCGCTTCCCTCGCATTTTCTAAAAAATAAATACATATTACTTTTAATTATATGAAAATAATCGCGCAATATTTTAAAAAAAATCCATTAAAATATTTGATATTTTTATTCCGCTCTCCGATTTTATATTACTCGCGGATTTCAATGTTAAACCGGCGATATGTCCCATCTCTAAGGGGATGTAGAATAAAACGTGTACAATTCTTGTATAATGTTAAAAAATTAACCGTTACTTTGACAGCGTCATTTACTACTAAATTTAATGAAAGAGAGATGCACGAGGTACAGAAAAAGCTCTAGAATTTATTTTCCTTACATTTACGATTTATGTATCCGTTGTCTTTCCTCTTCTTTCCCGAGACTACAAATATTCGAGTACAAAGTAACCGGTTTCGACTTATTTCTACTTAAGTAGAAGTTAAATAATTAAGCGATTAGGGAATTAGGGACGTAAACAAAACCCTGACGAAAGAGTCGAAATTTTACTTAAACAAAAACCTAACCGAACCAATCTCTAGCCGAGTACAGTGCGACCGATTTCTTCGAAATATTAGATGTAATAAAAACAGACATTTTTCCAGTTCGACGAGAGTGACCGAAAAGTTGTAAATTTTGGAAATTTCTGAGNATTTTTAATTTCTATAATGGTGTTAGAAAACTTTTGATGGTAAAATCTTAAATACTATATGCTACCTCAATAATGTAGTTTATTTGATCCTTTGTTATAAAATGTTTGTTTTCTATCTTTTATTAATGTTATGTACCCCCTTGTAACAGGCAATTGCCTATTATGTTAATAAACTGATTCTATTCTATTCTTTTTTTTTAAAAAAAAAAAGGTTAAAAGTAAATTGCACGAACTGTAAAAAAACACGAACGCCATTCGAAAAGATAAAAACATGCACCTTCCGTCTACACTGTAACCGAATTCAAAATTTGCATAATTCCTCATATTTTCCGAGTGGAAATTTTTGAAGAAAATTTGCATACGAAACCGTCAGTATGATAAGTGCCATCTACATTTAATTTGTAAACGCGTATGCCGTCGAGGTTACCGGATGGGCAGCCATCTTGGATACCTAGGGTAAATCTAACCGGATAAATATATAAATCTTGAGTGGCGTGCCGTCATTGGAAGCGGTGAATGCGCCGCTTCCCTCGCATTTTCTAAAAAATAAATACATATTACTTTTAATTATATGAAAATAATCGCGCAATATTTTAAAAAAAATCCATTAAAATATTTGATATTTTTATTCCGCTCTCCGATTTTATATTACTCGCGGATTTCAATGTTAAACCGGCGATATGTCCCATCTCTAAGGGGATGTAGAATAAAACGTGTACAATTCTTGTATAATGTTAAAAAATTAACCGTTACTTTGACAGCGTCATTTACTACTAAATTTAATGAAAGAGAGATGCACGAGGTACAGAAAAAGCTCTAGAATTTATTTTCCTTACATTTACGATTTATGTATCCGTTGTCTTTCCTCTTCTTTCCCGAGACTACAAATATTCGAGTACAAAGTAACCGGTTTCGACTTATTTCTACTTAAGTAGAAGTTAAATAATTAAGCGATTAGGGAATTGGGGACGTAAACAAAACCCTGACGAAAGAGCCGAAATTTTACTTAAACAAAACCTAACCGAACCAATCTCTAGCCGAGTACAGTGCGACCGATTTCTTCGAAATATTAGATGTAATAAAAACAGACATTTTTCCAGTTCGACGAGAGTGACCGAAAAGTTGTAAATTTTGGAAATTTCTGAGGACACTCGGTCCTAAAACGAATTAGTTAGAAAACAAATGACTAAGTTTAACATATTTAGATTTTTACAGCTATGGTGAGAAACGTTTAAAATCTACAACAGCCCTCTCGCGTCCTTTGAGATATACTAGTGATGCGACAAAAGAGGTATTTGACACTGACCGGTATGGGCACCCTGGGGATTTGGTAGTCCGCGTGTATGCACGCTCCGCAACCGTCTTCTATTCCATCCATTAGCCACTCGTAGGGAGCTATTTGACTAAGCGCATTGTTTTAAGATTTAAAAAGTAAAGATGATTTTATGTTATTTTTATGTACTGTACGTTTCTTTACAAAGCTATATTTAATTATAATCTTCTTTAAAAGTATATTCGTACAATTGAAGAATATTTTGTATCGGTACGTTCACCATACATTTTATTTCACCAGTAAGTTATTTCAGTAGAGCGTCGATTTTCCGCATCAATTGGGCACTGGGATTGTTCGTATAACTGATATTTCGGATAACCGATTTATGTACGAAAAAATAGTTTAATTAACGTATCCGATGTCGAAATTTTTCTCCGTTGCATATCGCTTCGCGTTGAATTTTCATCGATGTTAAGCCTAACAAAGACTATTGTATCGTTAAAAATTATTTTTTTATTTTGTACAGACAAAATAAATATATTGAAAAATATAAAAACAATAAAAAATTATACTTCAGATGTTAATTTAGTATCAAAAACGTAAAATATTTGAGTAG
>NW_019384650.1:530906-545379 GCF_000671375.1 Centruroides sculpturatus | reverse complement strand
CCTGTCGCGTCCTTTGAGATATACTAGTGATGCGACAAAAGAGGTATTTGACATTGACCGGTATCGGCACCCTGGGGATTTGGCAGTCCGCGTGTATGCACGCTCCGCAACCGTCTTCGATTCCATCCGTTAGCCACTCGTAGGGAGCTATTTGAATAAGTGCATTGTTTTAAGATTTAAAAAGTACAGAATATTTTATATTTTTATGTACGTTTCTTCACAAAACTATATTTAATTATAATTTTCTTTAAAAGTATATTCGTACAATTGAAGAATATTTTGTACCGGGTATGTACCGGTACGTTCATTACACATTTTATTTCACCGAGTAAGTTATTACTGTATTTTATTTTTAATTGTAGCCCTTATATCGTGGCTAGCGATTCGGAATGTAATTGTGATATTAAAAATGCATTTAGAGAAGTCTACGGTTTTTACTGGCTTATCGAATAAACGATACGAATGGACCCTAGACCGTCACTGACGCGCGATTGACCGATTGCCCCTGGATGTCGGCTTCATACAGAAACACGGCTTCCCTATCGTCAAATGTCACGGCACGCCACTGATAAATCTAAACGAATTTTATATTAAACACGTTTTACTCACCGTCGGTGTCAGTCTTTCGTCGGCTTTAACAGCTTTCTGGACCGAGTGTTACGTTCGCAAACTTCGGTATTATCCTTTTTCGTCGATAATTGTTTCTTTCCACCGTCGCGACGCTTCACCACACATTTTTTTCTCTTCGGGCCACTTGCACATTTCGGTATCACTTCCGGGGCTACTGGAACGGTTTCCGGCTCCTTCCATTCGAGCACGCGGCCTGCTCCCGGATAAAAATTTTGCATAAATGTTGACAACAAATTTCGAAACATTCGCCCGGCTTCAAACTTTCCCATTTAAGAAACTTTCTGTACATAAACGAGTATAAATAGGAAGCTCGAATCGCAGTCCTGCAACTTACTGCAACAGCCAAACACGAAGACTTGGACGAAGTATCTATGCAAATGAGGTGCCACACGATAGCGAATATTGTTCCCCACGATACCTTAGCAAATTTACCTTCGAATGCCGAAATATTAAACATTACACTTATGACATCGGAAATAAACGGAATTAGTGTATTTTCTATAACTCTTATTATTTTACGAATACCACCGCACTCGTCACACTTCGCATCCACCGGTTGCAAACCCATCTTAATCGCGAATTTTATATCAGAAGGTATCATAACAACAATAGCTAACACCGAATAATCCAATTCCAAGCAACGAAAAAAATTCCTCGACGTCAAATTCTTGGAATCCATTGCAAATTCGAATTCACCTCCGCACATCAACAGCAGATATTACCAGCGCCACCTGGTTTAAACTACACGGAACAACTATCACGCGACGATCCAGTCCGATGACAACGCTTGGCTCCAAACAGCCAGGGCGTTGGGAGCGAGGCTAGTGGCAACAACAGGAAGTGCCGCCATGACAGTATGCGTATCTAAAATTTAACCAGATAGCGTAAAAAATGAAGAGAAAGCTGGGGTATATAAAATGGAAATATATAATAGAAAAAAGAATGGGACTTAAAAACCCTTAAATCATGTTTCTTTCTAGTTAGCTTTGTTTTTTATGTTTTATTTTAATTTATTTTAAAGTTAAAAAGACAACACGCGTGTAACTCTCGTATGTTGCCATGCACGCTATACCCTTTGTGGCAGCCATTTTGATCGACTCATACGCCACCTATATTTACTACTGGCACAAGCGAATTGGGTTAGAGTATACATAGGTAGTCCCTATCGCCTGACTTCCGGTCGCCATCTTGTCTAACGTAATGCGATTGCTCAAATATAAAAATGTTAAGATTTTTGGGTTAATAACAAAGAATTTATTAGTATTTAATATAATAAATTAATACAAGAATAAATAATTACTCACAAATTAAATGTGTGTAATCCAATTTCCTTCATTTTTTTCCCACATTTGCTTGATATCGTTGATATTTTGAACACTTCCTTTTAGTTGATAATTTAACCCATTATAATCTCCATATAATAGAAAAACAATGTTTTTGCATAAAATCACATTCGTAAAAATGAAGACACGATACATTATTTGCATAATAATTAAGCAATTTTGATAAAGACGCCCTCTACTTTTTTTTTTTGTCAAAGCACCTTCGTCGAGATTACCGGAAGTCGAGCGATAGGGGTTACCTAAGTATACTTTAATCTACTGCGGTTATGAGTAAGCATAACAGCACCGAGAACAAAAGGCAATCAAATGAATTAAGCTTATACCATTTAATGTAAAGTATTAATACCTCTTCCTCTCACAAAAACTCCTTGGTATAGAGAGATTACATTAGAGAGGTTGCGGCCGAAGTTTTCATCTCTCAAACGTGAACGTCGAACGTCGAGCGCCGCTTACAAGATTGCGGCGCTCGACGTTCGGCGTTCACGTTTGAGAGATGAAAACTTCGGCCGTAACCTTTCTATTAAATTCCTTCACGTAACAAGGTAATTCGCTAAAATTGATGAAAAATCTTACAAAATACATTTAATCTTATTCCAGGATTTAATAATCTTGAGGGACAAAAATCACAGGAGTTAAGCTTCAAACGGGTCGAACAAAATGGTGTCCTCCGCACACACTAATACCCATACACAGTAATAGTTAACACTCAATACATTATTTGTAAATTTAGATTACAAAGTATACATTAAACTCAGTACAACTTACTACATATTCCTTCTTGTTCCGACGACCCATACAAATACAAACTTTCGGTATTTCGAGCAATAATCAGAAGGGCTTTGCTGTGTTGCTCCAGCATACACGACAGGATGAAAGAACTTAATAGAATAAAAGAAATCGTCATCGTAATAGTATATAAAATTATTACAGTATATTCTAAGTGTGTGTAGTTTCGAGTCGAAACCGTTTTGGACTCGGAACTACTAGGAACAGTTCAACACCGACTGTTAAGACCATGGACATCTGCAAAAATTTTTCAGGGGGCAAAACTTGGCGACAAATAATTCATTGATGGATTCTTATTTTAGGGTTTATCTCACAAATAGATTATAGAATATAGAAAGACAGACAAAGTATCCCATAGTCGAGGACGTAAGATTACATATCACAATCACATTTATGGTATAATCATCACTAACGATTTATGGAACTTCACTCAACCACACCATACAAGAGTACTGTATCTCTGTACTTTTTGTATGGTAGGAAAGTGTTCATTTTATATCACTTGTTAATTATTTCGCTATTCTTTAGTTAAGGTATCAGTTTATCTTTCTGGAGGACCCGGAATTGAATCCGGCTATCAACTCTCAAAGAATTTTTCGGGATGGTCTAATAAATCCTCACTGTCTTTTCTTAATCTCAAGAATGGAGTTAGATACAGTCGACCCCCCTATAACACTGTTGATTATTCCGTTTTATATGAATTCCATGTTGTACGAGTCACTTAGATTTTACAAATATGTGTGCCGGGCTGTGAACGGCTCACGTATTTGTAAAATCTAAGTGACTCGTACAACACGGAATTCATATAAAACGGAATAATCAACAGTGTTATAGGGGGGTCGACTGTATATGAAAGAAGAGATCAGATATGGAACCTTAACTTCCTATGCAAACTGGAAATCATGTTATTTCAATTCAAAAAATTTTCCCCTGGAAGATGTCATACTTGCAAGACTCTATTATTAAAGGAAAAGTATGATTTACAGGGGCAAGCTAATTTGAGATGGATAGCATATATTTTTAATTTATTTAATTTAAAAAAAATTGCATAGAAACATAGAAAAACAAGTAAATTTTGCCCTCATCAACAGATGGAACCACCGTCTTTTACTAGTGTCAATAAATACGAATAATATAATTTGTTTTATTGTAATTTGGAATTAGGCTGGTGTTAATTTATGCGCTTTAAAAACGCATAACTTTTTCCCTATTGTTTTTTAAGAAAAAAAAAACACCCGAAAATGATTTTTTTTCGATTGAAAGAAATCGAACATCCGAAGATCAGCTGGGTAATTGATGCTTTATTATTACGTTTATCATTTCATCCTGAAGAATTACTGTCCACGTGATTAACTCTTATTTCCATGTTGAGAGAGAGGGAAAGAGGGAAAAAATGTATTTAAAAAAAAGCCCTCACATTTATCAAACGTTACAAAGAAGGAGAAGATAGGAAGAAAAAGAATAGTTTGAAATGGAGAACTGAAAAATAGATCTTTTGAAATTGGTTATCTTTAAAAGAGGATATTTTTAAATTAAAAAAAAATAATAATAAAAGAAAGAAATCACAGCGTTGGTTGACAGGAATTGATCTTTCGAGGGTTTAATGATTTATTAAGGTATTAAAGTTTATGCTATGCGATTAACTTTATTCATTTCCCACATGACTGAAATGGTACTGCTGTGTCTAGATAATAAAAATTATTGCCAAAATTGTTTTGGGAAATTTATACTCTGTAGATAATTTATATTTTGTTAGTCATATTTTAATTTTATTGATTAAGTGCTTTGTTAATACAAATATAGATAATAATTATAGAAATTTTTAAGTAAATAATATATATTATTATATATAAACACTATACATCTAGTTTAACACATCATTAAACTAAATTGAACTTATAGAAGTAAATTATTAAAACTATATGAACACAAAGAAGTAGATATTAAGTGCGCACATTTACATTTACTATTTTCTTAAACAAACAAACTGTTTTTAATGATATAAATACAGTGGAGTCCTGGAAACTGGACTGTAGATAACTTGACATTCTGTGTGTTGTTAAAAAAACAAAATACATGTAATCTAATTTTTATCTCTATAACTTTATACAAGGATGAAATAAGTTATTGTTTTTCACTGGCAATGCTCGATAACGTCAATTCCGCACGTTAATAAAGAACAAAACCCTTTTTCTAAGTTGCCGCTTCGAATGCAGCGACGCGAATATCACTAACTCAAAAGTAGCCACCGAACAGTCGATACTTTTTAAATTAAAATTTAACTACATTTTTTTTTTATATGTTGTTATGATAAGATATAAAGTTTGTCAATAACATTAAGTCTGTTACATAATTAATGGATACAATGCATTTTAGAAGTAAACAATGATAAATGATGCATGCATATCATATGATTGCTACATTACTTATTTCATTATTGGATTCTGCTTCTGAAACTTATCGCTTTGGTAATTTGGTAGTATATTTTCTTATATATACTATTTGAAAAAAATCTCTTATTATAATGGATTATCACTAACATTGTTTAAGAGATTATATACTTTATATATGGTCTTTATATATTAATATTGATGAATAATATTACATGCATGCAGTAAAGTCTTATAAGCTTTACTTTATTAAAAATCAATTTTTAAAATATTTTTTTTTTTTTTTTATATTGAAATAAATCAAATATTTACTTTTCAGCAGCCAAGAGCAATTAATTATATAATTGAAATGGCATTGGAAAAATAATGAAAGAAATAGATTATAAGATGACAAACAATACAAAATAATTTATTTTTATCTTATTAATAATAAAGGATTCAATTTATTAACAATCTATAACATTTAATTTAAATATTTTATAATGATAAATGAACTGTATTATGCAATTTAAAGTTATTCTTTTAATAAAATGTAAATAAATGTTGTATATTAAATTCTTTTCTTGGTAGAAACTGTATTTATTCTACCATATTGATTTAATATTATAATAATTGAATTCAGAAATACTTCTAAATTCAGATATTACTAGATATTTTCTAGGAATGTGAAACAGTTCTGCAGCATAGAAAACTTAATACTTTATAAAAAAAAAGGGTTTAAAAATGATCTAAATCTGAAAAAAAAAAAAAATTTGTCTTAGAGATCAATGTAAATTGACAGTAATTGGAAGCTCAACTGACACGTAGTTGCGACCAGCTTACAACTAGCAATCGGCCCATAGATTTTACCGAGCGAACTCCAAATATCTCAGCCCACACATTGAATTTATAAATTCCGGCTTTGTCATTATATTTTTGGCCTTGCAAAAAATCATATTGTTTGTTTGGTCGTTCAATTTCAATCACAGACAAAACACAGACTTATGGAGTTCCACTCAATAATGAATAAAATATGAAAAATTTGATATTATAACTTTATTTAAACTTAAATAAAAATTAAACTACCATAAATGAAAATAAGAATTAGAATATTTAATACATTTACAATGTATTTTGAAGAAATAAGTCATTATTCAAATGGGCATAATTAGTTGTTGTTATATTTTATTATGTATTGTCAAATTTACTTTTTAAATATTTATATATAATGATGATACTGCAATACAGTCATGTTTTGTTATATTTAAATGTGATTTTGTTATGCTGTATATATATATATATATATATACATTTAGTTTTAAAATATATTTTCAAACTACAATGTCATTGTTTAACTGAAAAGTCAAAACAAATTTTTCACAATCAAAATGAATCTGCAAATGAGAATAAATAAAAAGCAGACTGTTAAATATAAATAACTGTATTTATCTTTTTAGAAAGTTAAGTTTTTATGTAAAACAAAGTACTAATTTTAACAATTTTACAAGATAAAAATTATTATTACTGTCGTTTAAAATCTTTCCATTATTTAAGTATCAGAGACTTACACCTTATCAAATTTAATCATAAGAACAATGATTTTTACATTATTTATTATACAAAAGAATAAAAATGTGTATTATAGTTACATTTTAATACGAATGGTTTAACACATATTGAAGTTAAATGATAAAAAATTACAGAAACAAATCATTTTGGAATGTGTTAGCATTTTAAACTTTCTTTTAATTTACTCTTTACTCTCTTTCTATTAATCTTTTAAAGTTTCTATTAATTAAAGAACAACATCAGTTAATCAGATATTGGATAATCAGGAATCTACTGTATATAGTTTTTGATGATTATTAAGAAATTTCTCTTACATAATTTAATAATAATGATTATAAATAGAAAATTATTGTTTTTATGAATTAAACATTTTATTGATAAATAGTCAATATTAAGTCTACAGCCCTAAGGCAAAAGATCATCTCAAAAAAACATTGAAAATTAAGTTGCACACTTGGTATCATATTTCACACTAGATATTGGGAGGTATTGATAAAGTATACTAATTAAATATGATGCTAAAGCCTGTAACTCGAGTTTCGACTTCTTTGGTGATTAGGGTCCTTTGCCTCGAGGCAGTAGAAATGAACAATATTTTAATAATTAAGCTCTAAAATGTATTTTCAATTAGAAATTAAAATATTATTTAGATTATATGATTATTCTATTTTAAATATTATACATTTTAATAAATAGACTAAATATGCAATAATAAGTATTAATCTTTTAGTGTTTTCAGATGGATCTATATTTATTATCTCAGTTTTTGTATTGAACCAGCATTGTTTTTTACTCATAAAAATTTTTAACATATTCATTTCACCTTTATAATAAGTATGAAATGAAAATTTAT
The DNA here is from genome assembly GCF_000671375.1 of Centruroides sculpturatus. Classification (NCBI taxonomy): domain Eukaryota; kingdom Metazoa; phylum Arthropoda; class Arachnida; order Scorpiones; family Buthidae; genus Centruroides; species Centruroides sculpturatus. Next base: position 537,829 of record NW_019384650.1, on the reverse strand, counting down.
CAAATCATTCTACTTAAAGAAAGAATAATGTAGTGATTTTTCATTTTTATTTGATGATATATAACAAGGTATAATTAACAGGTGCTTAAGAAATGCATAAAACGGCATAAATTGATCCGAAATAGCAGATATAAATTTAATTACCGTAATTATTATAATATACATATTTATTAATTGATTTAATTTAATAATAAAAAATTACAATAACAAATTTTCAAAATTTTAAAAGGTTTCTTATAAGATACATTGAAGATTTTATGAAATTTCTTAGATTATTCTCTAAACTGTTCATTAAATAGTAGATTAGTTAATAAAAGCAAATAATATTTCTTATTCTAAGTGTTTTTAATTAACTATTTACATTACAGAAGGTAAAAATAACATTATTATATATTAGATTATTATTCTAGTTAACTTTTTCAAATACAAATTATAAGTAATGATACTCTTACAGATAAAAATACTTAATATTGGAATGAAGAAAAAGATATAATGAAAAATTAAAATATAATTTATCTAATTTTTAATTAATAAATGATCTACATTCTAATCTTATTTATAATATACTAAAGCGTTAACTGTTTACGATAAGCTAAAATGATTTTTCGGAATTGTTGATTAATTTGGTATTAAAAAATCAATTTTTAATTGTCAATTTAATTATTAATATAAACCATTTATTATTTAGATTATGTATGATTTAGAAAATCAATTTTTAGATGTTTTTCCTCAAAAATTATGATAGGTTTTTTCCTGAATTTGTTTTTTTTATAAAAAAACAGATCATCATGCATGTATTCTTGATTTATTTGACTTCAACATATTGGATGAATAATTTAACTTTGTATTTTCTTTACATGATAAATTATTAATTTAAAAATTTTACAATGACATAAATTTCAACTAGTTTTCGGTGTAGTAGGAACCTGATAATATTATCATATTGTTGATGCATTTAAAAAATAAAAACAGTTTCATTGCGGGACTTGAAACAAATAGTTTCTTGATCAATTAATAAAACAAGAAACAATGTAAATATCTTTTGAAATGTATTATACATAATCCATTTTATTTACATATAATATCGGCAAGATAATATAAAAAATCTGCAATAATTTCATTTGTAGATTAGATTTTTTTTTTCTCGTAACATCTGACATTTATTCTTATAAGAAAAATATAAAAGAACACTATAAAGATTGGATATATACATCAAAATTTTACTGTAATATAAAAAAAAAGATTGTAATAACTGTTCTTCCACTGAACACTAATAAATTTCAATACTGTATATAAATCTCATATCTTATGGAATTGTAGAAAAAACAAAATGCAAATTTGGATTTAATACCTTATATAAATCTTTCATGTTCTTACTTTGTTGACTAATTATGAATGTTATTAAAAATAAGAGTATAATAATGTCTTTTAAGATTTGGAAAAATGATTTGACTCGACTAATGTAGATATACTGGAACAAATGTACTGTACGTAAGACACAAAGACGATTATATCTGTATTTCAATAATAAATAATTATAATATGGTAAAATATAGGCTGACTGGGTAATTTCTTGATACTAAAACAGGACAGAAGAGCTACAGCTGATGAATACAGACCCTTTCTTATTAAAATCCTGTCAAGAAATATAGATGAGTGTTATTTTTTGTCTAATAAGTTGTTCTCACTCATAGTTTTATTGTAAAACCTATTGCGTTGTAGTTTGCGGTTTTGATTAATAATCGGCATTGTTATCGTGGCTTGAATATTGAATCTCAACTTCTTTTTTTAACTACAGGGAATAAATGAGTGAAAATATTCTTTCTATAGAAGCTTCTAGTTCCCAGAAAACAAAAGACTAATACTATCAAATTATTAAAATCTTGAATTTAAGATCCTTTTTTGCATTTAATTAAGTATTTTGACCTGTATTGATTTTTTCTTCATTCTATTTCTTCTAAGTGTTTGGTTATAAATTATTGTTATCTTTATTAGTGCCCATTGAGAGAATAATCAAATTTCATCTGTTTCTGTTTATATGTTGCACCCTTTCTTCAAAATGATGACTAAAAAATGTAGTTTCTATAAGAAAAATACAAGAAATTGTTTTTTTTTAAAGAACAAAAACAATAATTGGTCCTGATTTCATGAGCATTATTTTTATTGCTGAATACTCTGATTAACATTTTTTTTAGAAACACATTTCTTTGTTGCATCACTTTTGAAGAAAGAGTGGAATACGATCCTTAAATTCACTGAAACTATTCTATATTTCTTGACATCCAAGCATCTTTCTCAGCAATATCCATTCAAATTTATGACACTTATCAATACAGAACAAATGTTTTCTAACAAATCATATGTTGAAAATACAATGAACAAATGTATTTAATATATATAAACTAAAGATCTAAATTTTTTTATTTTCAAAATATGGGACAAGAAAAGTATATCTCGGAAACTTGTAAACGAAATAATTTTAATTAAATATTAACACTAAAAGACATTGTGAAAGCATTCGTAAAAGAAGAAACTTATAAATATATATCCGTAAAGATTCCAACTACAGTATTATCACAAATTATAATTATCTGATTATGATCTATAGGATAATTATTTATAAAAGTTAATTTAATGTATCAATTTCTAAAAAAATAAGATGAAATATATTAATGTTAGGCTTGTTATCAAATGATATTCAAGGACATACTTTGAAAGAACAACCAAATTATCAAGTATTATTATTATAAAGAATCATTAAAAGATACTTTTTTGCAGATGACGTAGAGAATTTGTCTGTTATAATATCCATTATAATCATAAAACTTGTTTTTAATGATTGATAAAATTTCTTTAATCTATTATTTTATATTTTAATCATTAAAAATATCAATTAGTATAAATTATACCCATTTTTAATTGAATTTTAGTATAATTTTAGAGAAGTTTGATGTTTTTTTTAATTATTTATGGTATAGATTAAGGAATAAAAACTTGATAATGATCTTTAAAAAAGGGTAAAAGTATTTGTTAAATTAAAACCTATGCTGATAAGTAAACGTATTTGTATTTGATTTTCTTAAAACAATCAATTTAAAGACTTATTTTATAAAATAATAAAGTAAAATAATTTTTTTCATAATTGATAAATGAATTTAATGATTCAAATTTGTTATTTTTATAGATTATTGTGACTCATATCTTTTTGAAAAATAATCTATAATTAAACATAAATATTACATGTATTACTGAAAAGGAAATTTTGAACCTTTCAGTAAATAAATTTAATTATATTAATTTAAATTTTGAATGAAGAGTTTTTGAAAATTTTATTAGAACTTATATTAAAAAGAATAATACACAATTAATAAAAATATCATCAATGTGACCTATATTAATAAAAAATAAGATTTTAAAAAATTGATTTTATATTATTTATTTATTTTATTTTTATATTTTTTTTAACTAAATTACAAATTTAATAGAAATGCATTTTGTTTTTCAATTACAGAATTAATTGTTCATGATTAAATTTTAAAATTTAACAAGGTGATATAGTTAATAACACCAAAGCTAAATAAATTTTTAAATATTTAACTGATTCTTTTTACCAAGCTTCTAAATTAGAGAATTTTAATTGAATTAACAAAGAAATAAAAAAAGTTATTGAAAAGTTGTTGGAGTTTTTAGTAGTATTAAAGTTATTTCCTTTTTCTTAGAAATTTGGAATCATTTAAAGGGGGAAAATCATTCTTCATCCTCCTTATCCAATGATGATGCAAACCCTGCAAAAACTATTTAATCAAGATTGTTCAATAATTATCTATTTATCTTCTTGTTTATATATATTATTAATTGATCAGTAATTATAAAACAAGCAAATCATCATCATTATTATTATTATTATGGAGTATTTAATTGTCTCAAATATTTACAAGAAAGTTATTAAAGTTAACAATTGGTGTTATACTGTATTACTTATTAGAAGAAAAAAAAATTTTTACAAGACAATTTTTAATTATTTTTTGATGTAATTGTTGACTAAAGTAATTAAAATACCTTACAAACGGGTTTAGTTTGTAATCTATACCTTTGAAAAAGTCATAATTAAGCTTCTCATGGAGAAACATTAAACTTTTTCAACGGACAGACAATTACTTTTATATACATTATAACAAACGAAGGGATTATCGATATGTTTCTAAGTTATAAGATTTTTGGACGTTTAAATCTACCCAAAAAATTTAATTATTTTTATTGTTTTTTTTTATACAGTAAAATAATTATTTTTCCCATTCTAGAAGAGTTAACGAATTCAGGAATTCCTCTGTCAAATTATAAAAACGGGGTCTATTATATTAAAAAAAATTATTCTGATATGACACAAATAAATGCATTCCTAATTTAATTATAGAATAAACAAATTAAATATCACTTAATCATGTATCATATAAGCTAATTAAGTTAATTTCATGGCTTTTTTCCATCCTCCTTATGGGATGAGGAGGATGAGGATGAGGATGGAGGATGGAAAAAAAGGAACTCTTAGTAAAACTGTAATAATATCCAAAATAATAAATATCAATTAACGAAATCAATGATAATAAAACAAAGTAATGATTTATTATTATATAAGTCAAAAATGTTTTATAAGAGTCGTCTTACGTAATTGTTTAATAGAGAATAATTACGGGTTACGTTAGAAAATTTAGATAAAGTATTATAAGAATATATCTATGTAAAATAATTACTGATAAAGAGCTTAGAACGTTCATTAAAAGATATTGAAATTTTCTCGTTTTCGAAAATCGGAAATAAATTTATACGTGCGACGTATAAGCCCGTGGTTAATTTGATTTTATCAATGTGTCAGTTAAGTTTTCTTACAGATATTTCTTAATTAAATACTGTGTATAAATAAAATCGCATTTTGCTATCTTCTTTGTTAATTAAATATTCCAGAAGACAAATATTTTAACGTTATATTTAATTATAATCGATTTTATCATCGCGCTTCGACAGATTAATTTAATAAAAAAAAGAAAACTTAACTTATCTATATATATTTTTAAGGTTAAAATGAATAATTATGCTACCAAATAATATATAATTATTTGAAGATTACATTGACACAAAGGAAAACAGTAGTAAAATAACAGTCGACCCCCTATAACACTGTTGATTTTTCCGTTTTATATGAATTCCGTGTTGTACGAGTCACTTAGATTTTACAAATACGTGTGCCGGGCTGTGAACGGCTCACGTATTTGTAAAATCTAAGTGACTCGTACAACATGGAATTTATATAAAACGGAATAATCAACAGTGTTATAGGGGGGGATCGACTGTATACACAAAAACAAATACATTTTTCTATTATCTAAATAACCCTATTATATATATTTTAATAATATAAAATATTATAAATTTTATTTAGTTTATCATACAAAAATCTATATTATTACACGAAGGTAGAACGAGTAATAATTCATTATTTAAAATTGATTGCATATAATTAAACGAATCTCATTTAATATAATAGAAATAATAGATTATTATTTAATATTTTACATTAATCCTTAGATTAAACACGCTTATTTTTAACGCTATATGAGTCATCCTTTTTTGCGTGTATCTGTCATAATTACATTAGAGTTGCTATAGGGGAAAGGGGGAGACTAGTAGTGTGACGTAAGAAAAATACAGATCAATTTTCAAATTTAATATAAAATATACACTTTTATATTCCTTTATAGTTTATTAAATAAACTTAAATTTTAGAATTAAACGAAGAAAGAAAAAAAAAAAGCTAATAATCAATACAGTATCTAAGCACAGTAAACAATGACTACAACATTGTCCTGTGTTTGGTGTATTATTAATAATTACGTACTAAAATTTTGTTTGGGACTTAAACTATTTATAGATATAACTTTTATTAAATTCCAATGGAATGTTATAGCTTCGTGAGGCCCAGGAAAATTTGAATTAGGGGCCTCCACGTGCGGTATTGAGGGAAAAGTCCCCCGTTCATGGGCAATTACACTGTTTTTTTTTTTTTTTGCCCATAGTAATACGCGCCACTGTTTAAATTCCAAATATTAAATGGAACATTCAGGTTTTCTTAAGATTAATTAGGGCCTTAGGGCCTTAAATAACGTAATAAATGTGTTGTGGAAAGTTTTAAAGTGGATTAGAATAGTGTGGAATATATTTCATAACCCAATTAATAATTTTATTATGATTCTAAATACGTTTATTTGAAATATCTTTTGAAAATGTAAACTTAGGCGTAACTTTAGCCTAAAAGCAGAAAAACAAATTGTGTTCGTTTCCATAGTTACCGCATCAACAAAACTTTTATTATTTCATACCAGATGGCGCTGTTTTAATAAATTTAAAAGTATGGCTTTAAAACGATGAAGAATTCGAACTATTTAAAAAAAAACAATTACAAAATAATTAGTTTTTAGATTTAGAAAGTGGGAGAAGTATTAATGACGAAACCATCAAGAGCAAAACTGTAACTTAGACGATTAAGTTAAATTCGCGTAGGAAAATGAAGAGGAAAATAGAAGAAACATCACTACGGGACATGAAAAGAAGTTGAAAATTCCGAAAAACATTCTTAATGATTTCTTCAAAAGTAACATGCAAAAGCTAATGGAATTTTTCCAGCGACAACTTTGAATACAAGTAGTTGAAACTTGGATAGTTACCGAAAACGCATAAGCGTGCGACCGCTAAAATTTTAAAAATGGAAATTGTTAAAGAAAGAAAAAAAAAAAATAAAAAATAAAAAGCACAAAAATTAATTACAGAAAATTAAATCGAGTTTAAAAAAAAAAGAATTAAATTTATTATACAATTAATTTACGTAGACTAAAGTTAATTACAGTATATAAATATTTGTTTTAAAAAAA
>NW_019384650.1:513433-530568 GCF_000671375.1 Centruroides sculpturatus | reverse complement strand
AGCATTTAAAAATATATTCTTTTTTGTTTTGTACAATTGTAAAAAAAAAACAAAACTTAAAAAATTGAATAATAAAAGTGTTTTTTAAATAAAAATTCTTTTTCTTAACTTAAAAAATAAATAAATAAATAAAATATATTTAAATAATTATTTTTTAATATTGCTTATTAATGTAAATTTTTACATTTACAATTATTTTATTGCCGATAATTGACGATACGACTATTAAAAAAAATTATTTTTACTGGTATAGAGTCAGTAGGCTTACCCCATTATTCGCTTACCTAGTCAAGACTGCCTGTTTCCTGGCATAGAACACACTTGGTTAGTCTTGCATTCCCACACTTTCTCTTTTGTATCCGATTGTCCGCTATATAAGATTGCCCTCCTCGTGTCAAAGATAAAGTTTTTCTAGTCACGGCTTTCCTCTATCCAAAGAAGAAGAAGAAGAAAAAAAAAGGCCTGGGGCAATCACTCTCAAAAAAAAAATGCCTGTACTATTCAATGTTTATTTAACCTTTAGCTAAAGAAAAATAAAATATTTATTTTATTGAAATACATTTTTTGGATAGATAATGGAAGATATATCCACCTGCCCTTCTTGTAAGGGATTAGTTGATCCCATTATCAAAGATGGTTTTTCCAATAATCTTATAGATACTGTAGCAATTTCTAAAGTGGATATAACATATAGAAATCATATTTATTCATTTTTATATATATAAAAAAGAAGAAAATACTTTATAAAATATAAAATTTCATTAATTTATTTCATTTTTTTTCAAGCATTTATAATACAGTTGCGGGGCGGCACAACTGTATTACAAATGCTTGAAATATAAATGCTTGAAAATGCTTGAAAATTGTTGAAAATGCTTGAAAATGCTTGGATTATAAATGCTTGAAAATGCTTGAAAATTGTTGCGCCGCGCCGCAACAATTTTCAGTAATATAAAAATATATGTATTAGTTATATATATATATAGGCCTATATATATATATTAAAAATTCTCCAACATTCACTCGAATAATTGGTATAGATAAAATGATTTCCTTTCTAGTAAAAATTACAGATATATATTCTAATGACAGGTGTGGTAGACATAATGCCATAAATATATTTAAAAACCAATGCTTCGTTTCATCGGTAGAGCATGATAAAATTATTATATTTAGTCATTCTTTGTCAATAATACTTTTTTTTTTTTTTTCTAATGTCGAAAGCATTCCTTCCTGTCAAATTAAACATTTAAAAAGCACAACTCTCTACTACTCTTTTATGTGCGGCGGGGAACGTGTTATTTATTAAAAATGCGTGTTACAAAGAGCATAATTATAATCAATATATAGAGCTATTTTTTTCTAAAAAGAATTAAAATATTAAAAAAAATTTTTCTAATCTCAATTAGTTTATAATCTAAACAAAAAATCTAACGATCGTGTTAGTAGAACGGAGATTATTCTCAGTTTTTAATCGCATTTTTTACAATAGTTTATAGAAAAAAAAATTAATATATTAATGTTGTCCTTAATAGCCTATCGTTAGTTGAAGAATAAAGTTGATCGATATTATATTCTAGAAAAATTACAAATATAAATGACCCGGATTCTTACGTTTACAATATTATTGTAAATTGTCATTTTTATGTCTTACACGTTTTATATACCCATCTAATGTCTTACTAAGTATCTAATTCAACGATAAATTATAAGTATAGAAGCCAAGATCAATGTCCTACCTGAGTTTTCTTGCTTTTATTCGATAGAGAAGTGTCAGAAGTATAGATTTTTGTAGTAATATTTATCGATGGTAATACTTCATCCAACTTTCTTCCTTTCTAGAAAGCCATTTACGTTTGAATCTTACAATATTCTATAAGGGAAATAACTAAAATTTCATCTATTCTTGTAAATCTACCAATCAGAAAAGGTTATATCGATTCAAACTGAGCTTTTAAGAAGTTAATTATTATTATTATTTTTTCCCCTACAAATAATAGTGATATAATCAATTCATCATATCTTAACTAAACTAAATTTTATCTTCCATAGAAAACTATCAGTCCCATTGTGCTTGTCATATAAAATATTTAGTTAGAAGCAGGGGAAATGTGGTTAAAAATTCAGTTGTCTAACCACAAGATGAGAATGAGAAAGTAGGATTGTGTCAGTGAATTTAGAAATTGCCACACCAAACCGAAAGAAATAATGCCAAGAATTGCTTTTGAATAAGTAAATCTCTTAGATGTAACACATAAATTTATACAAAATGGAGGTCGACTACTGACTCATTGTAAAATTGTTACAACTGGGAGAGGAGTTTTTTTTTTTTTTTCTTTCTTCTTTTACAGAAATTTCCTTTAATGTTTTAAAGAGAAAAGTCTTCTTTTATTTTAAATAACATTTTTTAACCTTTTAAATCTAAAAAGAATACGTATTTAAAAAATACAGTATATAACTTATTCATCGAACGCCATGTTTAATCGACGATCCACCATTTTGGATCGATTGAATCGATTTAAAGATCGATCAGTTTTAACTTGGTTTAAAGGAATTAATACTTTTTTTTTATTAAATTATTATATTTAAGTATTTATATCATTGGTATTTTGAGAAAAAAAAAGATAAAAGCAACAGAGCTTACTTGGTATACAGTAAAGTATAGCGAAGAAGTATTCGTACAGGGGAAAAGATTTCTATAATAAAAAAAAAATAATAATATTATATAATTTAAAAAGTATATACGTAAAAATTCATTAGTTTAAGATTTATTTTAATTTTTTTAACCCCTCGAAAGTAATTTTAATGTATTAAAATATACGAGAAAAATGCCACAAAATAGAAATCAACGTATAAAAGATTCTTTTTTTTTTTTTTAAAGAGACAAAGAAAAGAAGGGGAAGAAGAAGAAAAAAAGAGAAGAAAAATTTGGTAATTTCCATGTATTTCCATTTAAGACGGAAAAGAAGGGAGTAGAAAGAAGAGATGGAAGAAAAAGAGAGGGAGAAAGAACATGCCCAGCACAATAATTAAGTGTACTAAACATGTTAATTTATTTGCATTTTGAAGTAGAGCAGATGCCTTCTATTCCGGAGCAATCATTAAACAATAGCACTAAACCGCAGATGATACTTTTGCAAATACAGAAATGGGATTGTGCAATCATTAGTGATACCATTAACCGAACAATTTGGTTAATCGAACAATTCTCTTAGATGCGGATCCACAATAATTTTATTATTTAAAATTGTCAAAGTACACTACACTACACACTACACGCATTATATCTACTTCCACCCCCGAAAAATAACTATACTCTTATATACACTGTATTATATAAAATTTCGTACACACGAGGTTTAAAAAATTGTTCATTTAAACACCTAAAGTCGTATAACAATTGAAGGAGAGCGTGTACTGTATATATATAATAGGTTATACATAGTTATACATTGTATATAACATTTGATAATTATTGTTTTGTAACGAAGAAGATAAGTGAATTCGTTTAGGGAATTTGTCACCGATATTGATTGAAGTTAAGGAAAACATAGCATAAATTACGTAATGGGCGAAAAATCGATTTTTTTGTAAATTATATACGTCACGGGTGGAAAAAAATGCGCTTAAATGTAGGTAAAATATTGGAATTTGTATAGAAAAAAAGCGTTGTTTTGTAAAGAAAAAAAAGGCGGTGTCAATTAGTTTTAGTGGTCGTTTGGAGTTTCGGGTCCGAAAAGAAAGTATTTTTTTGGACGGAGATCAATTTGGAAATGCGTTTTTAGACGGGGAGTGACGAATGTTAAGAAAATTTGGGCATGTCCAGGGGTCGAAAGGGAAGATCGATGCGAGAGAAGCGAGCTATTGCAGTGACACACTTCACGTCGTGTGTACACAAGCGGCGCGCCTTGTATTTGAATGAAAAACATGTGAATTACCCGTCGTAGTGTATCCACTTTGCAGGGCACGACGACTCGCAGCGCCAGAATCCCCCGGGATAGCAGAAGGCCCGACTCGTGCATTCTGATTCGCGTCGTAGTAGCACGCAAGCGCTATACGGGGGTTAAATAGATCGACGCATGCGCCCTCCGGCTCCTGGTATCAGATGTTTCAACATGGCGGCGGTGCCCAGACTCTGTTGTTCTCGGCCAGGCAGTAATTGTGGCCAAAATGGTATCCGATTGCTCGGCAGTGATACGAAAACGGAAGATAAGAGAGAAGCGGACACTTTGCTGGACATCTGTGCCAAAGTGGTGGCTCTCCACATTCCTTTTCAGAGGATAGAGGAGAGGTACAGTCGTATACCGGAGCCTGTACAGAAAAGGATAATCTATTGGTCATTTCCACGTAACGAGGCAGACATATGTATGTATTCGTCGCTGTCCAGTGAAAATAGTGGATGTAGTGATTATCAGAAATTACCGTTTTATCGTGGACTAAGGTTATACGAAACTGGCAGTGTGGATAACGTCCTACAAGTCGGTAAGTAACGTGCGCGATGCCTTGCTATCGAACAAAGGAGGGGGATGCCGTTCATCGGTCGAAACCCGGGGGTACCTGGGCGAGTCACGGGCGTGCTAGCCGCAGGCACCACTGCACGCATCGGCAGGCCATACCCTTGGGAGGGGCACGCTACTTTTAGTCTTTGTGTCGCCCCGAATCTTAGTTTGTGGCCAACACGTCCCGAAACGTAACCGGTGAAGTGGGCGCAATTTATTGTTTTTTCTTATTGTTTACTAGTGTCGTCGGTTACGCATTGTTTTCGCTTGCACTTTGCCTTAGCATCGGCGGACCTAATCCACCGGTCTTGACATACCGAGACTGCGAACAATATGGCATTGTCGTAGGCGGGGTTTAACTTTGAGCGCGTAATCAATACGGCACCAGCCACTACTTATCCCGTGTAGTGTAGTGTCGGTAAATGAATGTTGGCAGCCGTTGGGGGTAAAGGAAGATAGAACGTTTGCCAATTTCTCGTTGGGGGCAGAGTGATGATTCCGGAGCCAAGACGAAAGGGAAAGCCACTGCAACTCGCTTGACATCACGTGGTGTGTCGATCGAGCAAAGGGGACGGAGAGCGTGGTAAAATGAGAAGTGTTTCCTGTGTGATCGGTAACCCTAACTTGACTGGTTGGCTCCACTCAATTCACATAGTTTTTCTATGGCGGTTACAGAAACAGTAGAACCAGTTGTCCAACCCGTTTTTAAACCTTATTTGTTTGGCAACTAACCAGATATATATACATTTCGGAATATCGAGTTCGCATTGATTTTTTTCAATTAAAAATATTCAAAAAAATCTCTCTTTTTCTTACATTTAAAAACCTTTTATTTCTTATAAGAAACATCCCATTTTTCTTCTACTATTTAGTGGCATCTTGCCAAAATCTCACTAATTAGAAATTTAGGAATGAGAACAAATTGTGAATAGTGAACGTATCGTTAGGCAATAATAAAATACTTTAGTAATAGCCTGTAAAGTAAACAAGCTTGTAACGATTATGTGGATAAACGTTTGTTTACATTTGTCAAATGACTCACACCCCCCGAAATACAATTGTAGCTTTTGTAAATTATATATATATATATAAGGCATTTTTACTTGCAGTTTTTAGTTGAATGAACTCGTCCTGAATGCAGGCTACACTGGACGAAACAGTTGCTTTTGTTTGACCTTGAAAACAAGCTGAAATTTCTCTTGACAGGTTCGTACAAGGACGAGCATCTCGATTGACCTTACTCTTCTCCCTTTTATCTCTGCGTGGTTCCCATTTTTCTCACACAGGAACCAATATGATTAAAGGTATTAACAATTACTCATTATTCCCAACGCGTAGCGATTGTGATAAGGATATAAAAAATTGAAATATGGTAAAGTTTCTCCTGTCTTTTTCTAAAAAATCTCTATACGTCTAAACCTAAAATAGAATGCTTTAAAATTCCTCACCCCCTTTTTTTTATATTGTTAGTTAGTCTATTTTTTTAATTTATAAATATGTATGTGTTTACTTGGGGCAATTACCTAAGCTATTTTTACTATTCTTGGGTTGTTTTATATATTATTCTTATAAGGCCTTTATCAATAAATGATCTTAAGTTGAGGAAAATGATATTCTTATTAATTTTATTTATAAAAATTACCTCTTTTTTTTTGATAGATTGTCTCGCATTTTATCATTAATGTATTGCGAAATATTGGAGATTTATCGTAGAAAAATTGTGATTAAAACACTCGAAAGTAGCGAATAATATTTATTTATTTTTTTAATACCTCAGGCATTTTCTAACATTATAACTTATATTAAAAAAAAAAACAAATGCTAGAAAGCTATCTGAAGGCAGATTCTTCACCATTCGAGGCCACCTTGTATCAATGTTGACCTTCATTTTGCACAGCGTTGTCGTTAGAAAATCGTTTTAGTGTTGTCTTTTTTTTTTATTGCTGTGATTGTCTTTTTTTTCTTTTTTTTTCTGATTCTCATTTGTCCCAAGCCACTTTCCCTCATCGGGTTCTCTGCCAATAAATGTAACCTAGCAACGCCAGTTGGGTTTAGTTGAAGTTCCAGGAGGGAATAGTCTGTCTGGGAGGGGAATGCCCGTTATTTATTGATAACGTGCATACAGCTTGGACGGATGAATAAATGGAAAAGGTCATGAATAAACGATCGTCTCTGTTTAAAAAATGTAGTTTGATGAATAAACCAGTCGTCCATGTGCTTTTGCCTCTCTCTCTCTCTCTCTCTCTCTCTGCCCCCTTCCAAAACTGGTAATGCAACGGGGGAGGTTTTGTTAGATGCGCATGCTCTCCTCTTGTGTTAAGCGCATACTTTCCCTCATCGTAAGGTCACAGTTTATAGTTGTCACTCGTAGAATCGTCCCTTCAGGTGACAGCTTTAAGGTAATGCGATTTCAAAATCTCTGGCACTAATATCCATTCGGGCATATTGTTTTACTGCATTTGGTGTTGTATGTTTAATTTATCCTCATGTATTTGGACTTTAATGCATTCCGTTCCCCCGTGTACAGAATGTGCCATCCATTTATTTTGATTGTGTCACATAATTTCATAATTTATTGAGCATTTGTAGCCTATAGATAGGACCTAAGTTTCTGTCATTACCCCATAATTTGCAGAAAAAAAATTACCTTCAGGGTATCTCGGTTCTTGAACTAACCATGTCTTTTGCCTGCTTAGAATAGTAATAAAACCTGACTTTCTACATATAAATGATGCTATAATGTCATTCCATTTATTTAGCGTTGAGTAAATGCCTGAGAGTCTAATTAGAATTGTCACCGCTTAAAATATTTGTTTTCCTACCTATTAATAATTCTCTTTACCATACCACAGTACTATTTTTCATACGAACTTTTCATATCTGATATATATACAAGTTGCCATTTTTGAAATAAAAACCGGATGGCTCCAAGTAAAACTTACCAAAAAACAAGGGGTGGAATAAATAAATACCTTCGCAAACAGGCTTATTTTCTTTTTTTTTGAGGATTCTAAACTTTTATAAAATAAAAATAAATAAATAAATCTCTCAAAAGACAATATATCATAATATAAAAATAAGGACAATCAACCCTATTCACGTGTGTCACTTGTTTGGCACATCTGGTCCCGTGTTGTGCACGTGTCTTAACAATTAAAGTATGTTTTCGCTATGCATAATATACATTTACGATCCACTTAATTCGATTTTAGATAAAATTACGATGGCATTTTTCTTTTTTTCCCTTCCTCCTCTTCGAAATAGACCTCCAGAAAGAATGGTTGGCATTTGCAACAATGTTCCTACTTACACGAAGGACTCGTAAATAAGTGAGATTGTTAGATATTTATAGGTATCGGTTGGAACCATTAAATAGAAGAATTGGTATAGAATAAGAAAAGACAATTTGACCTATTTATATAAGAAAACTTTCTTCTAGTTTTGCGGTTTGACAGTCGATGACCTGCAGAGGAACAGCAACTTTACTCTGAGTAAAGACAGCTGCTACGTTCTCTCTCTCTTTCTCTCTCTCTCTTTCTCCACTACTTCTGTAATTTGTTCACTTTTATTACACGTATAAATCTTTCTGACAACTGCTACTTTTTCACTGTCGTTCCAACATGCTACCCGCATCAACTTGCTTGACTTTCACGCATTACCTCAAGAGAACCATAATAATCCTTGTTGCAAAAATCTTTTAATACTAACAGATGTAAATTGTTTACGACGTTAACAATTAAACATTAATGTATATATATTTTTATAAATTAAACGTGTGTGTTTATAAGGTTTCGATCTTTATCTGTTGCAAGAAGAGCAGAGTTTCAAGGTTGAAATTTATGGTTTACTCTCTTCCTTACCTCTTATGCTATCTCCTCTGTATAAACAATGTACGTCATCTGCTCTCGAAAAACTTTTTCTTTTGTTTGAAAACAGAAATTTTTATTACTTTTTCGTGGGATTTTTTTTAATAAAAAAGTCCTTTTTTTCTTACCTTTAAACGTTCATTTATAAATGTATACCAGTCGACCCCCCTATAACACTGTTGATAATTCCGTTTTATATGAATTCCGTGTTGTACGAGTCACTTAGATTTTACAAATACGTGAGCCGTTCACAGCCCGGCATACGTATTTGTAAAATCTAAGTGACTCGTACAACACGGAATTCATATAAAACGGAATTATCAGCAGTGTTATAGGGGGGTCGACTGTATATATATATATATAAACACATAAACACAATTGTGCTACGAAATTACGTTTGTGTGTCCTCGTTACAAAATTATTGAATTATTTAAATGATTATAACTTAAAATATATATTGAAATTACATAAATGAAAGCTTTGGTAGCTTACTTTAACCTTGGTTAACTGTTAATTTAATCAGTTTGTTATAGATTGTAATAAAGGAAAGAAAAACATGTTTTGAAGCATGAATTTTTATAGAAATTGATAATATAATTAATATTATTTATATAATAATATATTCTAATCGAATTTACCTAAATTTAATCGAGATAATTGTCAAGTTAGTGTACTGATAGATGCTTCTGTGTGTCCAATATATTGTGTGACCAATGCCTTCTTTACTTTCATTTTTAGTAAATAAATTACACTTTAAATATAATTTTAACTTTATTAAATATAATTAGACACATTTAAATTTTAAATTTAAGTAATTTCATTATAAATAAAGCCTTAAAATATTAAAATAAAAAAAAAGTGAAAATCATCTCTTAGGTCAGCTGTTTAAAATCAGGATAATGTAATTTCAGATTTGTTTCCTTATATAAATTAGCCTCGACAATTAAAGTCTCATGGCATTAATTTGTATCTGAGGCTTTACCGAAACAATCTTCTTCCCGTCCTTTCTCCTCATTATTAAGGTTAAGTAACAATTATTTCTCGCCTTTCTCAACCCAGATGCTATTTAGTCGTTTGGTGTGGTTTTTCCCCCCCAACGTTGGATTATATGAAATAATTATGAAATTATTCTAATTTAAAATGGCTCATCCTTTTCTTCCTTCCATAGATTATTTTCCTTCTCAGAAAAAAAGAAAATAAATAAATGCAGCTGCCGGAAATGGTATACAAAATCGCAACTCTTCCTCAGTTATCTGCTTCTATTTAATAATACATAATATAAAAAACCTCTGCCCCCTTCCAAAACTGGTAATGCAACGGGGGAGGTTTTGTTAGATGCGCATGCTCTCCTCTTGTGTTAAGCGCATACTTTCCCTCATCGTAAGGTCACAGTTTATAGTTGTCACTCGTAGAATCGTCCCTTCAGGTGACAGCTTTAAGGTAATGCGATTTCAAAATCTCTGGCACTAATATCCATTCGGGCATATTGTTTTACTGCATTTGGTGTTGTATGTTTAATTTATCCTCATGTATTTGGACTTTAATGCATTCCGTTCCCCCGTGTACAGAATGTGCCATCCATTTATTTTGATTGTGTCACATAATTTCATAATTTATTGAGCNTCTCTCTCTCTCTCTCACACACACACTGACTGTGAAGAGTTGATTGACCCGTTGAACCAATGACGCCATTATCAGCTGCCAACCCTTCATCTACTTGCAATGGACAATGAAAAAATAATAATAATCCGCTATTGTTTTAATTATAACCCATTGAATAATTAATTAATTAATAATTTACGTAAAAAGACATCTTTAGTTATGGCTTGGCTTGTGTGAAACAATTCCTCATAACACATAATGGTACCCAGTCGACCCCCCTATAACACTGGTGATTTTTCCGTTTTATATGAATTCCGTGTTGTACGAGTCACTTAGATTTTACAAATACGTGAGCCGTTCACAGCCCGGCACACGTATTTGTAAAATCTAAGTGACTCGTACAACATGGAATTCATATAAAACGGAAAAATCAACAGTGTTATAGGGGGGTCGACTGGGTACCATTATGTGTTATGAGGAATTGTTTCACACAAGCCAAGCCATAACTAAAGATGTCTTTTTACGTAAATTATTAATTAATTAATTATTCAATGGGTTATAATTAAAACAATAGCGGATTATTATTATTTTTTCATTGTCCATTGCAAGTAGATGAAGGGTTGGCAGCTGATAATGGCGTCATTGGTTCAACGGGTCAATCAACTCTTCACAGTCAGTGTGTGTGTGAGAGAGAGAGAGAGAGAGAAAGCAAAGATATATAGGACGACAGGAAGTTAGAGAAACAAGGTCAAGGGTGATAGCGACTTCCGTTTTGACCGTCGCCTGTTGGCCGACTTTACATCTAACTCTATACAGATGTGATTCAGCTTTTATATAACACATATTTCGTACGGAATGCGATTAAATTTATATATAGGAAGAAAGCCAGTCGACAAATTAAGTAATTAGAAAGTTAAAGAGAGCCGTGGGATTCATTTTGAATTTTTAACACAGGCTTTTATGTATATACGTGTCCATTCGTTAAGGCTGTATGTATACGGTACAGTATTACCCCTTTTATGGCTGTTAGCAAAATATAAAATGAAATTTTATATTCAGATTCCAAGGCCCGGGTCGGTCTGGATTGGTAGACAGACCGACGAGTGGCGCACTACACAAAAATCGATTTGTCATGTGGTGGTGTGTGGCAACGAAAAATCGCTTCGCGTCAGGTTGATTTGTAATCTATGTAAATCTCTTTGTATGGATGACCAAAAAAACCCTTTTATTCTCACCTTTATACTGAAATTTCTTTTGTTAAAATAGTAAATATAAATATATACATAAATAAATCTCGATTTTACACAGTGCAATTCTCGAATTCCTTAAAAAAAAAAAAGAAAAAAAATCTTGATCCTGAATGCTGTTGGCATTTCCACAAAAATTCTGTAAAATGTCACGGATTTTTCTTTCTTTTTTTTTTTTCGTTCGATAACTCATTTACATTTCTAGCCAATTTTCAACAGCGCTTTTTTTCCCCTATCTTCTGTATGTATTCGTTGTGTGTGGTAATGTTAAATTAAACTCGAGAAATTCGCTCCAAAAATATACACGTATAACTTTGATTCGTGAAGGATTATATATCACGTTATTCGGTAACTAGTAATTAAGATAAATCCCCTTTTTCTTTTATATAAAAATAATTTTATGATTACTTAAATTCAGTGGAACAATAACGTCACACATACACACACACACAGTATTCCGTATCGTGGCTTTTTGCAACAGTGTCGAGCCACCTTGATATACTTATCTCTACAATGCAGTGCCGTTCTCTTTATCTGCATTGCGAGACCCGCCAGGTGTTCTGATAGGCTACCTGTCACGAATACAATAGTTTTATTCTTGTTTGTAAATCTCACTTTTACAATCACGTTCCACTCATTCTTTCACGTATGCATTCCATCTTCATACATTTTTTTTCCTTTCTTTCCCCTTTCTTTATTTAGTTGAATCGAAGCAGATGATGGAACCTTGCTTGTTAGTGTCGAAGTGCGAAAGAGGTGCTGAGATAAGAGCGAGCACACACACATACACACACACAAACTCACACACACACACAGACACATCAATAGACGAGTAAGTTACGTCAATAACCCGTTGTTACGTCAGAAGAGAAGGATTAGGAAGATAACTGATGACTAATACAGTTGTTAGGAAGGTAGTTCAATTGCATTCGATGATAAGTCGATATTTTGAAGCCATTACTTTGTGTGTGTTTTTTTTTACATCAAATTCGACCCTTTTGTTATAAAAAAAACTTTCGGTTTGTTTAGTTAATAATATACTTTTAAAGTTACAATATCCGAAACCAATATATTGTACTTTTTGTTATAGAGAAAACTGTTAAAATTCTAGATCGATATTATTTGAATATATTAATGTTTTAAAAGAATACAATATAATGATTTATTCGCTTGGTTTATAAAGGAAAAAAAAAACATTTTAATTTTTGTTTTTTTTGACTTTGTTTTTTTCTGTAATGATATATCATCAGTTTCAATATAATAAATCGTTCATTTCTATAATGAAATCAACATTTTTCTAGAAGGATTTTTAAGAATTTAAATTGTGAAATTGACAAATCAATTGAATTTTATAGAAATAAAATTCTGGAATAATTTAAATTCTCAAGAATAAACAAGTGGTTATAACATAGTGATTACAATAGATTCCCCCCTATAACACTGTAGATAATTCCGTGTTATATGAATTCCGTGTTGTACGAGTCACTTAGATTTAACAAATACAAGTGACTCGTACAACATGGAATTCATATAACACGGAATTATCTACAGTGTTATAGGGGTGGGTCTACTTTAATTAATTACTTCTCTCTATTGGTTGCTAATAGAATAGTATGTAAATTCTAGAATTACAGAGAGATTTCTCAAGAATATTAAAGTAATAAACAATATAAATTCCTAAGTAAAGTTTGATTTAATTAGAAAAATATTTTCAATCTTCTCAACAGTAAAATTGATATAAGGATGGCAAATAGTGATTGAATAGGTCTGTCTGTCTGTAGTGATTCTTTGTAAACTTGGAGGTAAGCTTCGTTTAAAAGCATTGAAAACTTCCGAATATCTCGAGTATTCTTTATTGAATATTTAAGGAATGAATAAGAAAAATTCTTTTCAATATTTAAGTATCGAGTACTATAGAAAGAGTTTAAAAATTCTGATATCAATTTATTTATTTATTTTTTTTTATATTTTTTTAATATTAAAAATGTATTCAAAATATAGAAAAATCTCAAATATAAATTTAAAATCAGTATTAATAAATTGATCTTGAATTTAATTCACTTGATTTTGGTAGTTTATTATTTATTTATGAGCATCTATAAAATTTTTCCATTGTTATCCATAGATTTATCATACAGATTCATGGAAATATTACGTTATTCTTGAATATTTTCTTTAAAAAAAAATAATCGATCCCGAACCGATTACATTGAGACTAATAAATCAGTAATTCGAAATCCCAAACGCCATTTTTTTTTAGCTTCGAATATTATTCAAAAAAACAATTTATTCTCTCTCTATTGGTCGAATTTGAATTTCTATATTATTACGTCACATTCTCTATCGGTTTCAATTTGAATTTCTATATCAATACGTCATATTAATACGCAAGAAGCATACTTCAACGTTATTGGTTTATTTTCGAATTTTCAAGAATCGTCAGAGCGCGAGATCATTTTAAAAAAAAATAATAAAATACTATACGAATTGAAACGAATTATCTAAATATATTTAAAATATTCATTTTAAATAAAGAATTATTTTCGATAAATCGAATACGTTCGATATTTCGAACCGAAAAATATTGAATTTTTAGTTAAAACAGTGCCTCCATCTTGTGGTTAAATATAAAATCGTCGAAAGATGTGATTCATAAAAGTAATTTAATTTATTCATTTTGTACGAAAATTTCCTCATTTCCTCGGTTTATTTCGCGAAATAACAAAGGAAGACCGAAACAAATGAAAAATTAAATAAAAAATGTATATATAAATATATAAATAAAATAAAGAACGATAACGTTACGCGTTAGTTATTTCATAACAAATCACTATTTATTATTTAGTATATTTTTTTTAAATTTTTGAATCGATATAAGGAATTAAAAGTGTTCATAACGCGTAACAGGAAGTTTTTCGGGACTCATTCACACCTCTCGTTTCTCGGAACTTTCCTTTTGACGTCAATCGACTCGCCTTCGTTGTTGTCATGGTAACGGGATTTCAAATTAATGCGCAGTCGCACAAAATCAAACCACGTGTGAGGAAAACCACGTGGTAAAATAGGATTTTTTAAAATAATCGTCAATGGATCGAGATAATTATTTTAACGAAGTTTTAAGTAAATAAACATGATATTTAGTCAATAAAATATTTAATATTATGTACTGTAGTTAAAATACAGCATTTAATTTAATATTATATTAAAGAAAGCGAATTTCTATATGCTTTAAACACGAAATTTAGTGTTTTTTTGGGTGTTTTTAACCATTTTTTTTATGTTAGAAAGTCAGAAAATACAGCTTCAATACATTATTTCTATAGCTTTAAATAATTCATATATAAATAATGAATATAGATGTAGAATAATTCAAATAAATAATCATTAAATGCTTTTGATTAAAGACATATTCTCCCAGTTCTTTATTAATTTTAAATAAGCAGATGCGTGCTTATCATCCATAAAACAAGGAAGGGACTAAATAAATTGCAAGTTTATGTCATACCCTTTTATAAATTATTAAGCAGGAATGTATTATTATGATAATGAAAGAAATATATTTAAGAATTAATTATAAAAATTTCCTTAAAATTTAAAAAGTATTTTTAATTATTATACAATTTTATTTTATTTATCTTTATACTTGTGATGATGATGATGAATGTTTATTAAGTCGTAGGTTTATTAGATCATCATTAAATTCGAGCGGAAATGAAATCATCGTGTTGTTAAGTATGTTTGATGAAGAGGACCCTCCGAATTGGTTCCCATGTCCAGCATTTGCTAGATCTGTCACACACTGTGTCATTACCTTAATATAGCTTTTGTTTCCGTTCTTCTCATTGTCCTTGCTACTTCCTGCGAGACCTTAAACGACGTTAACTCCTTGGGTTTTGTAGCATATGAATTGATGAACATCTGTTTTTTATATATCGATAAATTCCTATTAATAGCTCAAATTTCCGGTTTTCTATACACATCACCCTTACGGTAATTGATTCGATAATTACTTTACTTATTAAAAAAAAATTCAGAATGTTTATTTTAAACAACGGTATATTGTTACGACTTGGTTTTTTATTTATTTTTTAATGATTTTGAAGCAGTAACATATTTTCATTTAGTTCTAAATGGGTTGCTACACATCATTGGAGTCACCGGAAACCTGGTGTTCCAACCTGCTGACTTGAGGTGTGTGAACTTTTTTCTCTGTGTCGAGTACCTCTTTCTCCATTGGTCAATTTATTATAAGGTCAAAGACTACACGGTAAACCACATTGTTTTCACTCGTTATCAGGATGTTGCAAACATTCAAGATATTTCAGAAGTTAATGGTGTTTCTGTTGAATGAACATGATGTAAAAATTTATCTCGTCTTTCTTTATTACAAAAGAAAGAAAAGAAAAAAAAATGTATTTAATTGGAAATTTTGAAGTTTTAATTCCTTTCAAAATAATAAGAATTTAATCAATTGAAGGATAAAAGAACGTTGGGTAGTTTGACATAAGCAGGATTGATTGAAGGAATATGAGATTTGAGATTCGTTTTCCCTGTCTCTCGGCTATTGATCACTGTTTGTCTGGTCCTCTGAAAGAAAACTGAAAGTGTTTCTAAATGTAGGACAAATCCTTAGATATTTTTATCCTAATTATCTTCAAAACATTACGTTTTTTTTAAAAAATATTTCGATAAAAATCGATGTTGTTTTCAATTTCTAAATTGAAGTAGAATATGTATATCTTTATTGTAAATTCAGAAATCAGCAGGATAGCTATACAAAACAGTATTTTGTTAAGAGGTGGAAAGCATTCATTTCAAGATGTGGGAACCAGGTGGGTTGACTCGAAACGCCCGGGTGGAGAGGTACAAATACCAGATGTTGTACTCAGAAGCCGTTGTTAGTCAAATGGTAGGAAGTCTTCTACTACCCACAATAATGGTCCGGTATGGCCAAAGATATTGATTCTGTGAAATTGATCCTCTCGGTGCAAAACATCAAAAATATTTTTGTAAGAAAAAAAAATATTTCCCTTCACTAAAGACGATATATATATATATATATCTTCCATACTTTATCCATTTTAACAAAGCTTTTATCTGCTTACAACAGCTTCCTGAATTATAATCGTGATTCACCTGTCAGAACATATTGTCAGATTTCTGAAGATTTTAAGCTTAACTTCAAAAAAAAACTATGGCATTAAGGTTAAATAATTTATTTATTTTTTTACAATATTTTCCTCCTAGAAATCGATCCGACGCCTTTAGAGCAAATTGTATCGACTAGTTACATTGAAAATATTTTACTAAAGGTATATAATTTTCTATAAAATTATATTTATAGAAAAATGAAAGGATAGATTCTTTATATATTTTAAATATCGATTGATTTCTTTTTTTTCTTTTCTTTTCTCGAGTTTTTACAATCAAGTTTTGTTTTGTGATTACGTGGCAATCGATCTCTCTCTCTCTCTCTCTCTCTCTCTTTCTCTTTCTCTTTCTCTCCAACTGACCCTGGAACCATTAGAGTCACTGCTGCCTCGCATTAAAGTCGAATTTATAGAAGGTCCTAATTGTGTATCAGAAAAAAAAAGAAGAATTTATTATTATTCTACAGCGTAGCGAAGAAAAATCTCTTATACATTTATCGAAAAATAAGCAAATTGAATATCCTTAACGTACTGTATAATGGCATTAAAATGCAAAAGGATTTTTTTTTCTCTTTTTAACTGTAAAAAAGAAAGAGAAATCACGACAATTTAACTCATAATCGATAAACTAAATACTAAAAAAAATGCAGTTACTGAATCTATAGATAAACCCGCATGGGTGGATTCTGGAAAAAATCCCAACTCCTCCCTCATCTTTTCATTAAAGGAGTTAGATCAGGCGTCAAACTGAGATATATATATATATATAAA
>NW_019384650.1:507628-512965 GCF_000671375.1 Centruroides sculpturatus | reverse complement strand
TACGTGATAAAACACCTGTCACATCGCACATCGGAACAACCCAGACTGAGGTTATTCAGTGTAAGTTACCGTTATGTTCTCGATAGCTCACATTTTGTTTGCTTTAAGAGAATTCACTTGGAAATAAAAATTAGATACGAACACATTCAACAGATTAAAAAATAAATAAAAATATTATATACAAGATGTTTTTTTAGTTCAATAAGTAGTGATTTTTCCCACGATTTGTGTGTGTGTGTGTGTGTGTGCGAACGCTCTCGCTGTTCTCCCATCCTCCGAATGTTAAAATATTTTCCTCCCTTTAATCGCATTAAAAATATCTTATGTTTAATTGAATTAACACCATTATCATATTTACAATTTTGATTTCGTTTTCTTTAATTATTAAATGATAAATTTATTTTATTATTATTATTATTATTATTTTGCTTCGACTGGAGGTTGGACTTTGATTAATTGTTTCTTCCTTCCTTCCTCCTCCTCCTCCTTTTTTTTTCAAGTTACATTTTGCATCTTTCATATTATTTAAAGCTAACGATAAGAATTCTTTCTAATTTTCTCCTTTTTTTTAAGTTAAATATTATCAATAGATTTCATAGATTTGATATAAATTAAATACAATTTAATACAACTTACCTTACGACTCAATTTACGACGGATTTCCAATTAAGTCGTAAATGCGAGGGTATATTGTAATTGCTCAAACTTGGCATTTATAATTAGAATTTTTATATATTTTATTCATTTATATACGTTTAGTACAAATACAGAATTTTATATATCTAATTATAAAATTAATCGATTGCTAAAATCGGAAGTAAGTTTATCTTCTATGACCTGAAATGATGGGATTCAGAATCTCTAAGATTTAAATCGAAAAGTTAATTAATATTTAAAATTCTAATGAGTTTACATTAGATTCAATAGGATAGAGACAACAAGATTTTACGTAGAATTAAGAGAAAATTTTTATTTTATTTCTTTCTGTTTTTAAATGTTAAAGGTTAGAGAACGAATTTTAATTGATAATCTAATGAAATTCGAGTCATTATTTCTTTTATTATATAACACTGAGTTAATTTGGAATAATATAACGTCTTTTTATATATATTATTCT
The DNA here is from genome assembly GCF_000671375.1 of Centruroides sculpturatus. NCBI lineage: Eukaryota > Metazoa > Arthropoda > Arachnida > Scorpiones > Buthidae > Centruroides > Centruroides sculpturatus. The sequence goes on along the minus strand of NW_019384650.1, from coordinate 511,848 downwards.
AGTGATTAATTGATAATTTCTATATTTTTCAATCATTTTTATTAGTGAGAATGAGTAACAATTTCGTATCTACTCGCATAAATTACTATATTAAGAGATGTTATCGGATTAATTCTCAATGTGTTTTTTTTAATGTATAATGCTCTGGTTCACGTTCCCAGAATAGAAAATTGAAAGACTAAAGACTAAAATTTGTTGTTGAAAGGTTAAAGGAGTTAATGGTTATCTCAACATTAATTAAAGTGATGTCTGGTAACCGTCTCCTTCCGTTCCCATCACAACTACGAAATTATAAAAGGTTAGAAAGAGAGAGAAAGGGAAACGAATTTAAGAAAATTAAACATTTTATAGTCTACACTAATGTCTTTTGAATAAAAATATATTAGCGAGATTGCGGCCGAAGTTTTCATCTGTTAAACGTGAACGTCGAACGTCGAGCGCAGCTATAAATAGCTGCGCTCGACGTTCGACGTTCACGTTTAACAGATGAAAACTTCGGCCGCAATCTCGCTATTATTAAAGGTTAGAGATATTGACGCTGATTCATTTATAATATAAATTTATATACGTAACTTGTTTTTCTTCTGTCTCTCTTTTTAAGCAATTAATTTTCTATATTTTAGAGTACTTTTATAGCTAATGATGAGACGTATCAATGTGTAATTCCGTGTTATTAATTGTGACTTTTGTAGTTTAGTAAATGGAAAGAAACATGGTTATATTCGTTAACGTTTTCGCAATGTTATTGTGTTTAAACTAAAGTAATTGGAGGGACCATTTCGAATGAAAAATTTGCTAACATTTAGCGAGAAACACGCTTTTTCGATTAGGAGAATGTGTTAATCGTGAGATGGAATATTGAACATGTTCTTTAAATAATGTCACTCCCTGTAACTAAGTGTTGAGCAACCAAGCACAGAGGACACAAAGGTCGATTATTATTTTATTTTTTTCCTATTTAATCACTTTATTACCTACAGATTAAATATCCATACGGTCGCAATTTAAATGAGAATTTAAAAAATCGATTAAATATTCTGTAAAACGATGTTAAATACGCTAAAACGAAAAGTTCTTCAACCGTCTTTCGGTGCGCGATTCAACTCGTTATCGGGAATACTGTTTAGGGGTCCGCGATCTACCCGTTGGTTAACTAGTTAAATAAATCGTTTATACGAGATAATTAGCTTAATATACACATACACATCAAAGAAATCGATCACGGTTCATCTAATGATGATGCGTTTAGCGTAATATCGAATTATTATATTTAAATTTAAAGTAAATAATGGGTATAAAGTACAAGTAAAATGTCTTGATTACTGACATTATACTAAAACAATAGACTATAGAATTGAGTAAAAGTCAAAATAACATATAAAATAAATATTATTAGATTGAATAACTTAGTTTATTTCCTTAATAAATTAATAAAATAATTATCTTAAATATTGTTAAAAGTAGCAAGGTTATTTCATGATAATATCTAAAGAAAAAAAATATATTACTTATTATTATTTTTAAAAAATATATATATATATTCATAAACTGTAAATTCTGCATGAAATTCTGGCTTCTGTGTCCTTGAAGATTTCTTAGAAAATTATTTATGTACTTTTTTATTTTATTTTTTAAATAATCACATCCTTTCCGATTATATTTCTCAATTATTACTTGTAAAAAAAATGAGGGATAGAAAGTGGAATAATAAATAATTTTTACTTGTCTTTATAATGATAATTTATATAATAATGATTCGGTATGGTACGATCTCCTGCATTTATTCTTCAATTCCATTGAGTCAATACAGAGAAGAAAGAGCGCATCATTAACCATCTTGTAGACTAGTTTCAAAGATGATCATATCATTTATCAAATTCTTTAAATAAAATAAAATATAAATACGATAAAGGCAAAAAAAAAAAAAGTAATTATCACGGTTATCATTGTCAGAATCACTGTTATGGCTTTTTTTTTTTCTTAAATAATTTAAGAACATAACGCATCTTTACTGTCATTGTTTCTATATCTTTTATCATTCCAATTCTCCAAATGACTAATTTAATCATTTCGCATTCTTTATTAAGCCTCTAGAGTCTAAAAAAACCAAGTTTTTACTGTAATATTTTAAATAGGAATATGTTATCTATTCCATAGATTTATATAGAATGATGATTTATGTGATTAGCTGTATCAAAATACTGTATGTTTGATATTAGATATAGCTAATGAAAAACTGATTTTTTTAAATAGTTTATATCTTAAAACTAATCGAGTTTTCAAACTAATAGTAATTTCTTAAAATAAAATGATTAATTATTATGGTTATCGTTGTCAGTATCATTATGCTTTGGCTTTTTTTTTAAATGATTTAACGCATAACATGTCTTTAATTTCATTGTTTTTATATCTCTTATCATTTTTATCTTCAAAAGATGATTATTAATTTAGCTAATTTAATTATTTTACTCTCATTATTACGCCTGTAAATTTGTAAATTTCTTTAATATTTTAAACAGGAATATGTTATTTATTCTATCAATTTATAAAGAACAATGATTTATGTAACCGAATATAACAAGAGAAGATTCAAATTAGATATAACTAATAAATATATTGAATATTTTGACAGTTTTATGATTTAAAACTATTCAAAACTTCCTCTTATAGTAATTTCTTTAAATAAAATAAATGTAAGCACTACAAAACAAAAAATAAGTAATTATCATGGTTATCATCATCAGTATTAATATGTTATGGCTCTTTCTTGGATAATTTAATGATATGATACATCTTTGATTTCATTATTCCTATATCTTTTACTGCTAAATCCTCAAAATGACTATTGATTTAGCTATCGTAATCATTTTAGTTTCATTATTAAGCCTCTAAATTTATTCTTTAAAAAATCAAGTTGTTTGACTAATTCTAAACTGGAATATGTTATTCCTTCTATTAATTTTAATTGAATTAATGTCTTAGGTTTAATTGAAGCATGATTAAATACATGAAAATATGTTTAGAATTAGTTACGACTAGCAAAAAAAGTGAATCTTTAAGATTGTTTATAATTTAAAAGTGTTCAATACTTTTACAGCCAATAGTAGTTTTTTAGGTAATTAAGGTACAATACAGCTATAAATAAATGTCTATATGTAATATAAATGATCAAAACTATTACAAGGATATTAAGAAATTTAAAGGAAAAATCATTGAAATCTATAATACCAATGACAATAGAAATTAATAATTGATAAGACAAAATTTTCGTAGAATTTATGAATTTCTATTGAAAAAGCATATAATTTAAAAAAATTTCTATCAGAGTTATTTATAATAGCCTTGAAAATTAAATTTACGAGATTTATTGGAAGAAAAAAATATCAATTCTATTTGTTAGTAATTTTTCCACTTATGCAGTTATTTATTAGAGAAAAATTCTTATATTATTGAAAAAAACTAAATAAAAATTATAATAAACTTCTAATCACTTATAAAGGCATACACATTTAAACAGTTGTAGGTGACGAAGAAGATGCAAAAGTAACTGATAGTAGCTTAAATTTTGGATATTTGGATAGATTAATTTTCTTTTTATATCATAAAATTTCAATTTATTTATTATATTAATTCACCAAAAACATTTAATGTGTATAATTGCTGAAAAGAATAAGAAATATTCCAAAATGATTAGTTGAAGTGGAGCACAACTCGATTATCTAATGATGTTATAGCATTTAGTATGTCAATAGATTCATATATACATCAAAGTTTTGTAAAACTCCCAAAATTTCCTATTAATTAATTTCATATTAGAAAAAATATATATACAGTCGACCCCCTATAACACTGTTGATAATTCCGTTTTATAAGAATTCCATTGTTGTACGAGTCACTTAGATTTTACAAATACGTGAGCCGTTCACAGCCCGGTACACGTATTTGTAAAATCTAAGTGACTCGTACAACATGAAATTCATATAAAACGGAATTATCAACAGTGTTATACGGGGTCGACTGTACTTGTTATATTTTTGTTGTCTCGTACATTCATGAACTTTCCCCAAATACAGTAAAGTCTCGAAAACGCGGCCTAATGTGGACCGAAGGGTGGCCGAGTTTGTGAAAATGCCGGGTTATCGGGAATGGGGTTAAAAAAAATAAGTACGAGTGTTTCCTCAGAAAATACTGTACTGTACTTGTATGTATTGTTTACTTGA
>NW_019384650.1:499205-506845 GCF_000671375.1 Centruroides sculpturatus | reverse complement strand
AGAACATGGCGTTTGATGAACTGTAAATAAAAGAGGCATTACCACAGCTAAATTTTTTTTTTTGCCATTTACTAAGCATTAAGATATAATAGAATTTAATTGTTTTTATTTCACAATTTATTAGAATTATTTTTTGTACATAAGTTTATATTACTGTATAAGAAGTTGAGTATATATTTACAGCAGTTTACTGTATAATAGTAAGTATTTTACCAACAAAAACGCAGTTTAGTATTAAAAGAAAATAACAATTCCTATATACAAATAGTAAGCAATACAAGCAAAAAAAAGTTAGTAAAACAAGCAGTTAAAATGTTATTTCGGCATTTTTGCGGTCGGCAAAATAGCAGAAACGAGGGCCCCCTGCCAAATTGAGACCCGAGGCAAGTGTTGCTGTTGTCCTCTCCAAAATTAGCCCCGTTTGACCCCGTGTAGAGGCTAAAAGTTGAGCCGGATTGCTCTTCTCTTTTGCTATCTTCATTGTACCATACCGACTTCAATTTGTATGGCACGTGGTCGGATTTCCCCCCACCACATTCAATAGGACTATATTCAAAAGACTATTTTTGACCTTCACTTAAAATATCAATTTGATTGGCTCATTTTTAAAGTCATTCTTTTTTTCCCCCTGTCCCTTCCCCTTCTTTTTTTTTTGCTCTCAGAAAAGACTGACCTGGATCGTATCTTTTCAAAAATTAAGAAAAAAACAAACTTTTTATAGCATCATAAAAGATTAAAACTGTTGTAAAAAATTAAATTTATATTTATACATTGGAAATATTTTAAAAATACAGCAATGAAAGCTTATAAAGTCTGTATAAATTCTAAAAACTTTAACAGTTAAAAACCACTGACCATTTCTTGTAACGGATGTGAATGTATTTTTTTTTGTTTTTTTTAAAAAATATATATATATATATATTTGTATTTTTAGAAGAATTACACACCGGAAAATTTATTAATTACATTTTTATTTTAATCAGGTTCTTGTATAAATATATAATTAACGAATTAGCATAATTATTTTTTGATGTCTTAAAGAGTTTTGTATTGATTATGAAAATATCCAATGAAGTTCATTATGTTAAAATCAATGTCATATTTTATGATTTATATGAATATTTTTAGATTTTTTTTGGAAATGAAGCATTACTTTAATACTGTATTATTTTATTTTTATTTTTATTCAAATATTAGAATTATAAATCTAAAAGTTATTCTATGATCGATTTTGCGGCACTCGACGTTCGACGTTCACGTTTTAGAAATGAAAACTTCGGCCGCAAACTCGTTATTGTTATACTAACACTGCTGATTATTCCGTTTTATATGAATTCCATGTTGTACGAGTCACTTTGATTTTACAAATACGTGTGCCAGGCTGTGAACTGCTCACGTATTTATAAAATCTAAGTGACTCGTACAACATGAATTCATATAAAACGGAATAATCAAGTGTTATAGGGGGTCGACTGTACAATATATGTATCTAATATCGAACCTAAAATGTATTTTTTGTTTAAAATAAATATATATTTACAGAAAAATTATCGATTATCGATGCGTTAGAGCTAATAATAATTGTAAAAAAAAATGCTAAGATATTTATTTATTAATTATTTTTGCTTGAATCGTGCGGTATAAAGCGCGCAATTAGAAATTATGAATGTTTTTTTTAATGGATTTTTTTGGAAAATATCAACATTTTAATTATAAATTTGGATTTTTTTTTAATGAAAAGATGAATTTGTTTAAAAAATATGAATAGTCTCTTTGGTTAGAAATTAAATTTTTTGAATTTTCGACATATTTTTACTTTTTCAGCTCTTATATATAAGAGGAAAAGTGTGGCGATCGGTTAAAAAATTACTCCCATCCCCAAGATTTTTTTTTACATTTTTGGACTCAGGACACTTTGAAACATTTGCAAAAAAATCGGGTTTTTTTTTCTGTATGTACGGATGCTGGGGTGCACGATTTTGTTAACTCTGTTTGAAGCTTAATAACTCCGGTACTTTTTGTCGAAAATTCCTGAAATTTTGCAAGGAGGTTTGTTTATTAAAGGAATTGATGCTATTAAATTTTGGTGATTAAAGGTCGAGTGGGTGGGGAGATAAAGGAGGTCGTGTAGGGTCGAATATACAGTAATGACGATTTTACTCGTTATTTGCATTTACAATTTTTTTAAAAAAATAAAAATCATCTCTACCACAAAATTAAGCTTTTTTTGCCATTTTATAATAGTTAAAAATATAAAAAAAATTTTAAATACGATAACAGATGGTGTCATCAAACATTACCGGGAAAGTTAAGCAACTCGTTGATTGATATATTTTTTTTTTTTTTAAATTAAAAAGTCGGATTTATTGGTATGCTTTAACTATTGTTTTTGATTTAAAAGTAATTGCTTTATTTATGTTCATAAGATTATATAAATTATATATATATTTAAATTATCGAGGCCAAATACGAAAGAGTTTTTGAATAACAAAAAAATTATTATATTATCCACAATTTATATTTATGTATACAAATTATGGGTAATATAGTCACGGATTTTTTCTTTGAATTATTTATAATTTGTTTATCGAGGAAAATGTAATCAATTTGATATAATATATTCTAAAAATATCAATGTTTTTATTATAATTAACAAAATGATTTTTTTTCTAATAATCTCTATAACTTTTTTTTTAAAATGTAAATAATGTTTTATTCATATTAAAAATGCCCTTTAAGTAATGAATTTTTAGAAAATGCTTTCATTTAAATTAAGATTTTTTTATTTTTGTTTTTTTTGATGATTTCAAATGAAGTTTTTATGAAATTTTTTTGAATGAAATGGAATGAAGATTTTTAAATGAGTATTTTTCAAAAATATCCTGAAATTATATAAAGAAAATGCGTGAAAAATTAATTTTTTTTTGGCTGATAAAATGCTTATTTTAAATGAGATTTAACAATGAAATTTAGTCCACTGAATTGTTTGGACTTCCTATAATTGGATGCAGAACATGGCGTTTGATGTCCTGTACGTTTCCTAATTTGGGATTATTATGATATACATTTTGCACGCGACATCCCGTAAAGTGAGTTTTAAAAATGTATGCCCCCCTTCTACATAAACAACAACCATTTAATTTAAGGTGAATACCTGCCCGTGACCTTTCCGGTCACGGTTTAATATAAACGCTATAATTTAGAGATTGTTCGCGTTACATTTATAAAACTCCCCGAAATAATTCAAAAATGTTACCAATTGATCGTCTATAAAATATAGCTTCTGGCATTTAAGTTTAACTTACTTTTTTTGAAGTAGAAGAGCGAGTTTTTTACATTAAATTATGAGTAAAAAGAAAAAACGTGAGGCCCACCGTCCGGAAATTCATCAAACTTTTGACTTATTTATTCGAATTATTTATAATATTGTTAAATTTAAGTTTCGTCTATATAATTTCGGTGGTTACGCTCACTTTCTGGAAGCGAAACGGGCGAGTTTCGCTTCCAGAAAGTGAACGTAAGAACCTTTTTTTTTTGTAAGAAAGTATTACATTTTTGTATTATGAAGTCAAGCGTAACGTGTCATAACATTTAATCTTAAATCTGGAACAGTTTGGCGTCACTGAATTCTGTGTTACAGTTAACAATTAAGTCAATGATTTTAGGATCTGAACTACTGGAAGACTGTACTATTTCTTGGCATATTTTCTCATAAATTGATGCGTAACTTTTATCATATTTTATACGATTCAGTTAGTAAATTACATAAACTTTTATATTACTTACAATTATTAGCGTTACTTATTAAATAATATCAAAAATTACGAGGTTTTTTTCCATAGTACTTTAACAGGTTGATCATTAACACAACTTGCAAAACTGGATTTCGATAATCGTAAATAATTTCTATCTTTTTTAAAATGAATTTAAAAGAAGGTTTTATTGATGATATAACTTTATAACTTAATGTATATTATAAAAATATATATATTTTTAATGTTCGAGTAGTTATAATGGGAGTGCCTATCGTTAGAAGGACGGCATACCGATGTTTTTGAGCTTAGTTAGTACTTTTTTAATGATCAAAGGCCAATTTGTGAAGTTCTTGAGATAATTTCAAAAGTTTGGATCACCGAAAAGAAGTTTCTTTCTGCAAATAACAGTTTCCATTTTCAAAAAAAAAAAAAATAAGTAAAAAAAAAGATCTTATCGGAAAAGTGATCAGTAGTCATGTGACCAATTTTTGAATATTTCATATGTCACATGTCTTTCCGAATTTGCATATTAGCCTTTTAGTAAAGGAATTAAAACAAAAAAAAAAAAAAGTCAATTGTTTTCTGATTAGACTTCTTACTTTTTTCATTGAAAATGTGCTTAATAATTAGCATTTATATGAATAAATTAATTCACCACTCTGTTGAATATGGATTCATACAGGCTAATATAAATTATTTTTACATTATCGTAAACTCTGAATTAATATTTTATTAGAGAGGTTGCGGCCGAAGTTTTTCATCTCTCAAACGTGAACGTCGAACGTCGAGCGCCGATATCTTATAAGCGGCGCTCGACGTTCAAACGCCTTTGTCAAACTTCTAGACTTACAGGAAGGCGACGTTCATAAATTACAGTATTTTATGCAATTATAATAGAAAATTCACACTAGTTAATGCGGAGAATGGTCGTAAAACGGGGATATAATATAATATAAAAAAACATACAAAATATAGAACTATTTCACAATAAAAAAAAAAGATTATAGTAATAAAACATTTAAGAAATTCTAATTTATAACTATATAATATAGTGGTCGAAATAATAATAGATAATTTAAAATAATTACATAAATTTTATTCGTATCTATCACAATTAGTATACATCAATAAGATCTAATTACGTTGAATTGTTTAGTAAATAGGTTGTTTGCGTTGTTTTTATTGAAATTGTCAAGGATACCAGATAAAAGTATACTCAAATATCTTAAAATATTAGGAAAAATCAATGGTTTTTATACTAAATATTGCATTTAATTTATACTTAAACAGTTATTAAGCGAAATAAAGGTTTTGCATGCTGGTATAAATAAATAAATATATATAAAAACAATAGTTTAACGTGAAAAATTACTTTTTATATATTTTAAAAGTAATATCAATGATAAATTTCTATTATAAATCGTTAATTTTGATAGGAAATATTCAGTTTATTTATTATTTAAACCTGTAAAAGTTATAATTGTGTGTGTGTGTTTTTTTTTAAACATTTCGCGTGCGATTTACATTAATAAAAGCGTAGAATTTTAATAAAAGAACGTAAAAAAACGCTGTTGGTACGTTTAAATATAAATTTCTATTAAAAATCAATCATTTTGATACGTGAATTATTGAATTTATTTATTATTTAAACCCGCAAAAAAGGGGTGTAATTTTTTCCTTTAGCAGTTTTTACCCGATGTAAATTAATAAAAGCGCAAAAATTTAATAAAAAAAAAGAGATAATTTAACACGAAAAATTACAATTTACATAGTTTAAAAGTATTATTAGTAGGGAATGTCCGTTAAAAAATTATTACTTGTGTATTACATTATGTATATTACACTTTATAGAAAATTATAGTGAATATATATATAAAAAACTAGATGAGGAATTTCGAAATCGATTTTTGTAAAGTATTTATTATAATTTTAGTTAATAGCCTGACTCAATCCATATTTACCGTGTGTGTGTGTGTATGTGTGTCCCACCTACAGAATGTCGAAACGAAATGAGGCCCTACCAGATCAGAATCCGGATTTGACCTTCCACGTGGTCACCATTATCTTCTCTAATTACAGCATTAAGAAGGCATTGCCTCTTCTATCACACATTTTTCGCAATATCCTCAATAAAATCATCTTAAATTATAAATATGATAAATGTTTTTATTATTATTACTATTATTATTTTGTGAAATATGTTGTTTTACTTCATCATTTAACTAAAATTATTAATTGTTTTGAGTAATTGTCAATTGTTATTTTTGTTTTTTATTTTTTCAGTGTGTGTAAATTGTTAAATTTTATTCTAAAAATAGGGAGGAAATTCTTAATTTCTTCTTCTTCTTCTTCAGATTGTGGATTTTTAAAATATCCTAGGGATTAATCAATTTAATTATTTTATTCTAAAGAAATAAAATCTTTAATTTAAATATTGTGCGAAGTAATTGCTAGTTGTCTTCCTCTAAATATTAAAATTTTATTCCGCAAAAACAGTTTTAAAAACCCGAATTTCTTGCTTAAAATCACGGATTTTTAAAGTGTAATATGGATTCTGTTTAGTTATTTTATAATAAAATCGTGTTAAATTTTTTCTCTTCCATTTTTATATTCTAAATATTAAAGTATTATTTTAAAAACAGCTTTAAAAGCCAAGAATATTCTAAATTTCCTATTTAAATCGCTTATGTTACATTTATTTCAGTTTTATTTTAAACATTTTAAATATAATAACCTTTAATTAAAGCTATTGAAACTGAAAAAAAATAAAATAAAATAATTCTGAAGGTTTTTTTTTAATATAAATATTTTAGTGATAATTATATCAATTATTTAAGACAATTTTTAAATTTATTATAGCGTAGCTTTAAGCAATAACTAAAATGAAAATAATATGTTATTTGTGTTGAAACTATATTCTTTCTTTCATCATAGCCTATGGTATATTAATTTTAAATATAATTGAGTACTAAAAATTAACTAAAAAATAAGTTTTATTTATTTATTTTTTCCTTCTTAAAAAATTCATTTTAAAAATTGACTACCATTTAGCCAGAATAGTAAAAAAACAGTATTTTATAAAATCATGAGATCAATACTTTGTTTAATATTATATTTATAAAATATCATCCTGTATTTATGTATGCAGTTAAATATAAATGAATAATAATTTAAAAAATAATGCTCGCTTGTTGTAAAACATTGTTTAAATGTATTCTTTATAAATTATAAAATATTTGTAACTATTTTAGTTTTTTTTACTATTTTTTACTTACAGTAAAATAAAAAATTAAATGTTTTATTTTGCATTTTTACCAGTTTTAAATGAAAAAATAATATTTTTCTTTTAAGTATTTCTTTCGTATATTTAATTTAACCCGTTAAAAACGCGGCAACGTACTTGATTTTAACGTAACTTTTATATATTTTACTTTACGATATTTCATTTTTCTAAAAATAATATAAATTAGTTCTCGATAATGGAAAATACAAATGATTTTTATTATATTTTTATCGAGTTTGTAGTTTATTTATTTATTATCGGAGCTTTTATTCCTAAATTATTATTTTATTTATAATAATTAGTTGGATTTTTTGTAATTGGAAATGGTACATTATTCATGTTTTTTTTTTTTTAAATTTTAAGTAGATACTTTTAGAGTAAATAGGAAATTTTATAATATTTCTGGTAAATTATATGCTTTCGGATCATGAAAACTTTAGATACAGTAGATACCCCCCTATAACACGGTAGATAATTCCGTGTTATATGAATTCCATGTTGTACGAGTCACTTAGATTTTACAAATACGTGAGCCGTTCACAGCCCGGCACACGTATTTGTAAAATCTAAGCGACTCGTACAACATGGAATTCATATAAAAC